>NC_056577.1:27958375-28125875 GCF_018340385.1 Cyprinus carpio | reverse complement strand
TGCTGGCAGCCAATCAGATAGCTTGTAAGTTCAAGAGGCTTTTGTGGCAAAATGGTTTTGTAAGTGGCCTAGTTGCCATTGGGTTTGTGGCAGGTTAAGCTTAGAGGAACATACATAACTAAGTCTTACCTCTGCCAAGTAGGATCTTTGCTTAGAATGACTGGGTTTCCCACCACAACGAGCAAGGCTTTGGCTCTGGTCATGGCCACATTAAACCTCTGTGGGCAACAGAAGGGTTTTACTACAGGATGGCATCATTTCTCTAATCTAAGTCCAAACAGATGGTCAGAAACCTGTTTTTGACCTCTACTGCTCTCATTATGAGCTTCTGTGATAAACTTTTCAACTTTTATTCTTGTAGCTAAAACAACTGGTATCCGATTCCACAAATGCCAACACAGTAGCTCTTGGTCAGACTATATATAGGCCTACTTATAATCAAAAGTTTGGGGTCAGTATGAGTTTTGCTTAACAAAATATATTAGTTTATTCAGCAAGTCTGGATTAAATTGATTAAAAGTGACAGTAATATTAAATCTATTCTTCAAAGAATCCTGAAAAAAAAAAATGTCTCACAGATTCCAACAAAAATATTAAGCAGAACAACTATTTTCAACACTGATAATAATACAAAGAAATGTTTCTTGAGCAGCAAAACATCATATTATTAGGATCATGTGACACTGAAGGCTGGAGTAATGATGCTGAAAAATTCCAATTTGCTTCACAGGAATAAATTACGTTAAAATATATTCAAATAGAAAACATCTATTTTAAATTGTAATAATATTTCACAATTTTACTGTTTTCTGTATTTTTGATCAAATAAATACAGCCTTGATGAGCATAAAAAACATACAAATCTAACCAAACCCCAAACTTTTGAACAGCAGTGCATATACACTTGATTTACTGCATGTGTAACTATAGACCTTCTCATTTGAGAGGAAGCCAATGTTGAAGTCTTGGTCCATCTTGACGTAGTTGACGCTACTACGGACGGTAGAAACTATGATGACTCTTCTCTCTTGACCCTGAAACTCTTCCACTGACCCCACCTACATGAACCAAACAATGAAAAGCACAACTGACTCATAAAAGAGCTCAGAGAGGGAATATTGGGAGAAAAAGAAATGAATAACTACATAAAAATCGCAGGCAAACCTTGATCTCTTTCCATTTGTTCAACTCTGCCACAGTGTTCAGAGCTTTCCGAATTTTTTCCACTTAAATGAATAAAAAAAAAATATTTGGGTTTTTATCAATTTTTTTTTTACCTTTTCTTTTTGGATAAAATGGCTATTAAAGTGTTTAATCTACATTGAAAATTCTACATTTTATTCATTACTTATTATAAGCAAATTTTACAAAAAGTCTTGCCTGTTTCCTGTAAGGAGTGATAATGCCAATGTCATTAGCGCTGAGTTTTGGCAGGCCCTTCTTGCCCTGCGTTTGCATGAGCTTGTTGAGGTAGCTAACGATGACCTCGATCTCAGTCACGTTGAAGAATGAAGGACTGTTGGCCTCCCTGTCATCTTTCCCCATCACTCCATGGAACATGACAGGAAATCCCTGTTCATTACAGAAACAAGAAAAGTGCTTTATTCATTCGTTGTATTCCTCCTTCCACCTCCCTGACACATACTTTGACACACATATAAAGCACAGAAACATACTACACTCTTACAAATACAGGTTCTTTATTGGCATCTATGGTTCCATGAAAAACATCCATGGAACCTTTCAAGGTTCTTAATAATGGAAAAAGGTTTTTTAGATTATTAAAATGTTCTTGGGGATCCAAAAATGGTTCTTCTATGGCATCACTGTGAAACCCATCCTTTTAAAACCTTTATTTTTTATAGAAATACCAGATCTAGATTTAGCCATTTTATAGTTTGTTCAGTATATTTTGGGAAGACTGATTCTGTTTGAACATTTGGTTGTCTACAAAAACAGCATCTTTGTCAGACAAAAAACCCAGTTTGGTACCTTCTTAGGGAGATGCTCCCAGCAGCAGAAGGCCTCCCGCTCCATCTGGTTCGCAAACACCTGCAGCTCGTTCTCATAGAAGAGCTCATTAGGGATCTTGAGGATGGCGGGATGAGACCTGGGATGGGATAAGAAGAACTTGACAATAAGTGATCCATCAACAACACTTTTGACATTAAAAACTGATGGGAGAAATGATTAATACCTGTAGTTGCGCAGAAGTTTGGTGACGAAGCGGGTGTCATATCCAGAATGACCATCCTGGCTCTTCTGATAGAGAGCGTTCTGTGTCATCAGCCTCTCCAGGAGGGACTGACCTGTTTCATAAAAATATATTTTAGGACTGAACTCCAGCTGAGTTTAAGAAGAAGAAATAAATGTCAAATATAACGGAAGTCATGAGACATCTTTGAGTACCCAGTCCGTGCAGCTGTGCCAGTGGAGATCTCAGGATGGGGCCCAACTGCTGGGGATCTCCGGCCAAAACCAGCTGGCCCTTCACAGGATCGAGCAAACCTTGGGCAGAGAGAGAAAGTGCAATGTAGAAATGAACAATCTGTTCTTCTAATTCAAGTTCTCATTCTCCTCTTTTACCCGCGATCCCGATGATACACTCAGACTCCACGGCTTGTCCGGCCTCATCTATGAAAATGTGTGTGAAGTGACCCTTAGGAACACCTCCTGATACGAGCCTGAAGAACACACAAATAGATATTCACTTTTAGCCGGCAGAGCAGAACATCCCAGCTAGCACAAAGTAAGCTGACAGGGAATATGACAGGACAATTATGGTACTGTGCACAACCAGAATGGCCCGAGTTTCAGGTTCTTTATTACTGTTACGAATGATCGTGCTGTACCTTCCAGCAGTGACCAGAGTAACAACGATAACACTGCGCTTCATCAGATCATCTCTAGATGGGAGTTGGAAGCTGTTGTGATCCTTATTCCAGTTACTGTGTTTCTATAGGGAACAGATATTTGAGTGTATTTACGTGACATAATCATTTTCAAATATTTCAATAAAGTAAAATAGTAAATCTATTTAAATAAATAAATGTGAGTGAATATATATATATATATATATATATATATATATATATATATATATATATATAATATATATATATATATATATATATATATATATATATATTGTATTTTATATTTCACGTAGAAAGAAAAAAAACATATATTAAGCGTGCGGAATAACATAAGTGGACTTTGAACAATTAATTGCCGCTTTGAACAATTACGTAATTGTGGTATTCATAATTGTAATCGTGATTAGAAATTCAATAAATTGTGCAGCCCTAGTGACCCATAATACATACTTCAAAAAATACAATTAAGATGGTAATATGTCATACTGGACACACCCCATGTATATGTCTTACCAGCAGTTTCTGCGGTAAAGTGCATGGGTCTCTACTGGGTGCACAGAGTCGGTAGAGGCGATGGGCGTCCACATATCCTAATAACCTCTCACACAGGAGGTCACAGGCACTATTTGAGGGAGCACAGGCTAGGATATGGGTTGTGGCCTCAGATTTATTCACCTGATGCAGCAAACAAACAAACATAATGTCATGTGTCACATGGCTGTTAAAGGCTGCAATAAACACATGAATGAAGTAGTCTTTATGATTGTCTTTACCTGCTTAATGGCTTCCACCACTGTTACAGTTTTGCCTGTGCCAGGGGGTCCAAAGATCAGGTAAGGTGCTGGTTTGGATGTGCCCGACAGGATATGCTGCACTGCCGCCTTCTGCTCAGGGTTGTTCTCTAAATCTTTGTTGAACATGCTGTAGGATAAAACACAGTAATGTTTGATAAAAACAAACAGAGTGAGGACCAAAACTCTTGAGTCCAATATTTTTCTTCTTATTTTACACAGGGAAACATATAGCTCAGGTTACTCTATCTCTGTGTTCCTGTCATCTTGATGTAATCTGTGAGTGTGTGTGTGTGTGTGTGTGTGTGTGTGCATGCAGACCTGAGGTGTGGTAGTGCAGTGTGTCCAGTGCCCTTATCAGAGGGGAATAACACATCTCCCAGTCCATGCTGGCAAGCGAGCTCCACCGCCCTATGCTGAAGCCTTATGGGGAAGCGGTTGATGTTGAACTCCACATTGAACTTCATATTGTTGACAAACTTCTGGAGAAGCCTACAAACACAGAACCAAAAAAGTTAGTATATGTTCTTAAAGAATGCAGTCTGAATTAAGACTATTCGTTTGAAATAAAATAACAATTAAATACTGTATATGTTTTTGAAAAAGCCTGCATGTATCTGATTACCAATACAGCAAAACAACGTATTGTTATAATGTTACGAATTTTTTATTTATTTATATATATATATATATATATATATATACTTATATATATATATATATATATATATATATTCTTCTGTGTCACATGATCCTTCAGAAATCATTCTAATATACTGATCTAAAATACTCAAGAAACATTTCTTATTAATATCAATGTTGAAAACAGTTGTTCTGCTTAACGTTTTTGTGGAAACCGTGATTCTTTAATGAATAGAATGTTAAGAACAGTGTTTATTTGAAATAGAATTATTCTGTAACATTATAAAAGTCTTTAATGACACTTTTGATCAATTTAATGCATCTTTTCTGAATAAAAGTATTAATTTCTAATACACTTTTGTTTTTACCCCTATTTTTCATGAGCTAAACTCAAAGATCTAAGACTTTTTCTATGTACACAAAAGGCCTATTTCTCTCAAATACTGTTTACAAACCTGTCTAAATCTGTGTTAGTGAGCACTTCTCCTTTGCCGGGATAATCCATCCACCTCACAGGTGTGGCATATCAAGATGCTGATTAGACAGCATGATTATTGCACAGGTGTGTCTTAGGCTGGCCACAATAAAAGGCCACTCTAAAAGGTGCAGTTTTATCACACAGCACAATGCCACAGATGTCGCAAGTTTTGAGGGAGCGTGCAATTGGCATGCTGCCTGCAGGAATGTCCACCAGAGGTGTTGCCCGTGAATTGAATGTTCATTTCTCTACCATAAGCCATCTCCAGAGGCGTTTCAGAGAATTTGGCAGTACGTACATCCAACCGGCCTCACAACCGCAGACCACATGTAACCACACCAGCATCTTCACCTCCAAGATCGTCTGAGACCAGCCACCTGGACAGCTGCTGCAACAATCGGTTTACATAACCAAAAAATTTCTGCACAAACTGTCAGAAACCGTCTCAGGGAAGCTCATCTGCATGCTCGTCGTCCTCATCGGGGTCTCGACCTGACTGCAGTTCGTCATCGTAACCAACTTGAGTGGGCAAATGCTCACATTCGATGTCGTCTGGCACTTTGGAGAGGTGTTCTCTTCACGGATGAATCCTGCTTTTCACTGTACAGGGCAGATGGCAGACAGCGTGTATGGAGTCGTATGGGTGAGCAGTTTGCTGATGTCAGCGTTGTGGATCGAGTGGCACATGGTAGCGGTGGGGTTATGGTATGGGCAGGCGTATGTTATGGACAACGAACACAGGTGCATTTTATTGATGCTATTTTGAATGCACAGAGATACCGTGACGAGATCCTAAGGCTCATTGTTGTGCAATTTAACCACGACTATCACCTCATGTTGCAGCATGATAATGCACGGCCCCATGATGCAAGGATCTGTACACAATTCCTGGAAGCTGAAAACATCCCAGTTCTCACATGACCAGTATACTCACCGGACATGTAACCCATTGAGCATGTTTGGGATGCTCTGGATTGGCGGATACGACAGCGTGTTCCAGTTCCTGCCAATATACAGCAACTTCGCACACAGCCATTGAAGAGGAGTGGACCAACATTCCACAGGCCACAATCAACAACCTGATCAGCTCTATGCGAAGGAGATGTGTTGCACTGCATGAGGCAAATGGTGGTCACACCAGATACTGACTGGTTTTCTGACCCCCCCCCCCACCCCAGGACCCCCCAATACAGTAAAACTGCACATTTTAGAGTGGCCTTTTATTGTGGCCAGCCTAAGGCACACCTGTGCAATAATCATGCTGTCTAATCAGCATCTTGATATGCCACACCTGTGAGGTGGATGGATTATCCCGGCAAAGGAGAAGTGCTCACTAACACAGATTTAGACAGGTTTGTGAACAAAATTTGAGAGAAATAGGCCTTTTGTGTGCATAGAAAAAGTCTTAGATCTTTGAGTTCAGCTCATGAAAAATGGGGGCAAAAACAAAAGTATATATATATATATATATATATATGTATATGTATATGTATATGTATATGTATATATATGTATATGTATATGTATATGTATATGTATATGTATATGTATATATATATATATGTATATGTATATATATATATATATATGTATGTGTGTATGTATATATGTGTATATGTATGTACATATCAGCATTACACAATAAATTCAAGCTTAAATGTTAACAAAAACAATAAAGAAAACAATCAAATATATATATATATATATGTGTGTGTGTGTGTGTGTATATGTGTTGTATGTGTATATGTATGTATGTGTGTATGAAATAATGTGTGTATGTGTGTGTATGTATGTGTATATATATATATATATATATACATATATATATATATATATATACATATACACACACACACACACACACACACACACACACACACACACACACACACACACACACACACAGTGGTGTATTTATAAAATTAGGTAATCAGTACAAAAACATGTTACAATTCATGAAAGCTATGTATGATGTTCTCACTGTTTGAAATATTCTTACTTTTTGGAGAAGCCGAGTTTAACTCTGTCAAGTTCTACACTATGGACATAGCCTTCATAGACAGTGATGGGCTGGCTCCTGTCCTCTGACAAACAGACATTCAGTTTATCTCCTCGTAGTACGGACGGTCTGTTTTCTGCCACCCCTGGGACCTGAGTTAAAAACAGAGACAAAGTAATCAGTCCTAAAATTGTGACTGACATCATGATATCTGTAGCAACATCTGGCATGAATAAGAGCACATCTGGTGTTTGATAATTGTGCTTCTCACTCACTTTGAGAATGAGCAACTTTTTGTTTGATTTGTCGAGGGTCATGGTCTTGCCGTAGAGATCGTACTTCTTGATGTCCACCTCCATCTGAATCTCTTCCAGGTGTAGGAGGAGGTGAAAACGCTCCTTGTAGTTCTTCATGCATAGCTGAGTGTCCAGCACTCGCCTGAGAACATACAGACGTCAGTGACCAATGCACACTCAGAGAGAGCTGTATAACTAACTTTAACACTTCAACACAATTTCTTTGCTCTTTTGCTCGCTTGCCTCACTCTGGGAAGTTGCTGTCTTACTGGAGCTGAAAGGCGCTCGAAGTCCTCCATCTTGTGTTTGGCCAACTCTTTCAAGTAGGCTGGGTACTGATATGGATTCAACTTGACCATAATGCTCAGAACATGTGTGATGAAACTATTAAAAATACAGCGGGAAGAAAAGTGATTCAACAATATTGGACATGATTGATTGATAGATAGATGGATGGATAGATGGATGGATAGATGGATGGATAGATAGATAGATAGATAGATAGATAGATAGATAGATAGATCGATCTAACCTCTCAGGTGGTACTCCTTCTTCCAGAATCCTGTTCTCCGGTCGGAGTCGTCTGTTCTGTTTGGGGTTATATGGACTCTCCGGGCCCAGTGTCTCAGCTAGCCCAGACTGAACCACTGCCTCCACTTCCCGGACTATACAGAAGGGCTTAGCGGTACCTGGAGGATCTGCCTCTGGGCAGAACTCCAAGTACATGGTGGCTGGAAAGTGTCCTTGATGGTGGATTTTGTAATGCACTTCAACAACATAACTCTCACCTAGCAGAGAAACATCAGTTTTATGTTTTTGTGAGCGTCTTATTTCATTTGTTCATCTATCTATCTATCTATTAAATGAGAGTCTCAGTATTTTTCTCACCTGGACAGAGGAGAAGAGGAGAAACGCGGTTCACTCTCCTCTCATCTACGAGGGTGAAGCAGCGCATCTTGTGCAGAGCTGTGTAGTATGTGAAGTACACGCATCTCTCGCCACGGTTTACGATGTGAAACTTCACCACAAACAGCTTCCCCTGCTCCCTGATGATGAACGTAACCTTCCCTTTGGTGGCCTTGGGGACAGAGGTTATTTCAACGCCTCCTTTGTCTTTGATGAGGTCAGCTCTAAAAGAGAGACACACGGGACATTAAATGTGCCACTGAGAAGGGAAGCCTGTTTAGCAATTTAGTTTTTCCTAGTTGGACACAAACAGGCAGAACTGTATCTCTGATGGTCACCGTTTCTTTCTGAGTTTGTTGAGGATTTCTGAAGCGAGCTTTCTCTTCGGGGTCAGGACAGGTTTAGGGGAAGAGGATCCTGGGGCCGATGTGCTGGTGCTCTGCTGTGTGAAGGACTTCCACTGATCGCAGTAGTACACACGCACCTGTCAGAGGACCAGAATAATGAGGAGGAGGAGAGATAAGAAAATGTTACACGATTTTTCTTCATTGCGTAACATTCAAAATGAAATGGCATCATGCATTAGTTAATCAGTGTGTCACGTTTATGAGTACACTCAAAACTTACAGAAATGAACCAAAGACACGAAAAGGCTCTTTAAGTTCACACTTTGATCTAACCTTAGGTTTCCACTGAAATATAACTTTTCCATTCCTTATAGTGGCTTTATTGCAACATACTAAGGCTCTGATCACATTGGAAAATGAGGGCTCTTTGCTTCCGTCCCTGAAAAGCAAACAATCACATGCAACTAAGTTCAACCTGGAAAAACAAGGCTATTGCATCAATGTAGAAAGAGACTGAACCAGGACAGTGATATGATATCACACACAAACAATCATACATATAAATGGCACACTGTTTCATTACATGCTTTTCCGATGCAAAGACAAAATAAAGTAAAACTTGACATGAGTGAATCCTGTAAAACCAGACACTGAGCAGGTGACTCTGAGTCACAGTTGCAAACCTTATGAACTCAAAGTTGTAAATATCCCGAAGCTCGTTTCTGTCTGTTTTCGAGATCCTCTGCCCCAGAAACTCCAGGAAGTCAAGCCCCACTTCGTACGATGTTTTGAGAGAAGGCATCGTGCTGCTGTTCATATGTCAGTAGTTTATGTTTTGGATGGTCTCTGGATCAGGCGATTCCGGAATCGAAACTTGACACAGTACGCAGGGGACGCAGTATAACGGTGACTAAGCAAGGGAACGTCTATAAATGATCGCATTGGGTATTAAACGAAGGAGCCCTGACATGTTCTTCACTATTTATATAAATTACTGGACTGCTCGAATGCTGAATCAATCCATAAACGGCTTAAATATAAAAATTAGTAAAGTATTGCGTGCATTGAGCAGTTAACGGTTAACAAATTTCATAATGATAAACACAATTTAGCGACACTCTCTAAATCAGTTGCGTTACGTAAGATCCATAGAGGAGCGGCACTTTTCATGGATACAGAATTATCTGGATGGGGTTATTTAATTCAAAACTCAATGAGGATTGGTAAATCTGTGACCTGTAAACTGGGCATTTCTAATTCTATTCTATATAAAATCTGAGAAACTTGAACATTCCAGTAGTTTTTAGTGTATGCATAAGGAATTCATAATGGAAATTTAGGCATTAAATATGAACAGTTAAAGCAATGTAAATAGTAGTATTACAAACACGTACAAATTAAATAAATCTAAATAAATACTTATACAGAGGCTTTTAAAAATAATTTGTATTGAGAGCAACGAACGATAATATACATGTACAATAGGAATTCAAGAGCTTAAACAGGAGGTAAAATAAAATAAACAAGAAAAAAATCTTCTACAGGTTATACACATACATAAAATGACTTTGAAACATGAATGACAACTTTTTGACCAATTTTGATTCAGTAAAGGTTTATAACTTAATCAGCTGTCATTCATGTTTCACAGACATTTGTATCAAAATGTATTGATTCATTGTTTTGATTCAAAATATTATAAAAAACATTTTATGCGTAGGATCAGTGAGAAAACAATTTTTTTTTATTATTAAAGCGTATGTGGCACACAGAGTGCAACAGACGAACTTCAATATCTAAATATAACGTTAACTACGTAAATATGTAATTTTGAGTTCTTTTGTTTTCCCGTCATGCAGTTTGACAGGGCAGGTCAACAAGATCCAAGACTTCGAACAACAAATAACAGACTACCAAAAAGTATAAGATAATCGATTAACGATTCATTCATTACCCATTTCCCCTTCTCTGTTATTGGGATGTGTACAACTTATATATTGTCATAAACATGTGATAAATGCTATTACGCGCATTGGATGTTGTAGAGTTTACAAAATCCGCGATGAAGAGCGTGCTAAGGAAGCTAGCAAGCTAACTGAAACTCGATCTAATCGATGATCGCACTCCTCGTAGACGCTAGACCGTGCAGATGGTGACTGAGATTTGAGATTAATATTATTAATACTTAACTACTGTATGTAGAAAATCTGTTACATTAGATAATATTTGCGTTTCCACATCATCAGTGGAAGTAGTATTGAGTTTACTGAATATTAGAGGCTTGGACTGGTGCATCTAAATCAGGAAAAAAACACTTAATCAAGATTAAAAACTTAATTTTGACAACATTATAAAATATTTTCGTATATATTTGCGTCCATGCACTTTTAATAATTTGTCGCATAACTTAGTCTCTCATGACAGTTAATTTTCATATAAAACTTAAGATCAGTTTTCTTTTGTTGCTCTGTATTTGTTTCTAATAGTAGTATCCTGCATGTAAATGGCCACACTTCATTTGTCGTTTTAGATTCATGTAATGAGTTTAAGGGGAAGTGTTTTCTTTGCTCTAAAACGGGCGCAACCTCAGCTCTGGTTTTGTTTGTATTCTCAGCTGAGTGTCGGTGACCCAGCCCTCTTTCTGCATGCTCGCACATGCGAGCGGCTCTTCCTGTCTCACGCCCCCACCCTCTGCTACCGAGCCACTGCCAGTCACGGGCTGTTCTAATGTGCGGATTGCCCCTCCGCCTCTGCAAAGTCGAAACAGTCGTGTTGAGGCCAGTTGAAGGAGGAAAGAAGCATTTCAGAAATGCTTAGATGTGGAAAACTTGTTGCAGCTGCAAACTGCTCAAGATTGGGTAGATGTGATATTTACATTTCACTGATATATTGTTTAGCACAACAGTGGGAGCCAAAAACAAAAACTTGTCTTTTGCTTTAGGCAAAGGTTTCCTATGATAAAAAAAAACACCTATAAACAATTAAATTATTAGTCATACTTATAGAAGAATATAGAGCAAACACATTAATTAGTATTGGTATGATTTGATAGTCTAATTGAAAGCTGTTTTCTGGTAATTGTAGAAAGTTTCCTTTCTATTAAAAGTGAAAAAGATGGAGAATTCAACTACAAAAAAAGATTATGAGTGATTTGTAGATTTTCAACAATGGCAGGCATTTATATTCTGTCAGTTATTATTGTGTGTGCCAGTTGTTAATGCAGCTACAGTAATGCATTGATTTCCCCTCATTTGTTATGAGTACTGGTTTGAACGTGTGACTAGTCAGGGAAACCAAGAATAGCAAATATTTTTTGTCATCTTGTGATAGGGACTGAAAATGTGAATGTATGCTTTGTTTTCTACATACAGATTGAATTTAGGGTTTAGAAATGCTATCATGCAAGAAAACCTTACAAAAATCTTTTTCACACACATGCTTTATCATTTACTGGCCATTTCTGTTTCTTACTGTTCATAAAATGGTTTATTTTATAATTGTTTATATAAACTATATACTTTTTCTACTACTGTTGAAAAATTTGGGGTCAGTAAGATTTTTTGAAAAGTCTCTTTTGCTCACCAAGACTGCATTTATAGTAAATATAGTAATACTGTGAAATATTATTAGAATAAAAAAAACGTTTTCTATTGTCAAATCTAATTTATTCCAGTGATGCAAAGCTGAATTTTCAGCATCAATACCCCAGTCTTCAGAAATCATTCTAATATGCTAATTTGGTGATCAATAATTTTTTTTATTAATATGAAAATTGAAAAACATAGCACATTGTTTAAGATTTTCTGCAGAAACCATTTACTTATAGAAATCCTTTATGACTTTATAAATGTCACTTTTGATCAATTCAATGCATCCTTGCTGAATGAATGTATAAATTTTTTCCTAAAAAAAAAAAAAAAAAAATTACTGACTCCAAACTTTTGAACGATAGTTTTTAGTTTTGTCTCAGTGACAACAGAATTATCTAGCTGTTTTTTTTCCCTTGCGTATTTGTGACAAACCGTGCAACTTGTGGGCCCTACACCATAATATAGGAAATGGCACCCATCAGAAAAACATGGTTTTATTGCACTCATTTTAACTGTGATGCAATGAGTGTTTTGGAGAAATAGAACTGTACACACCATATAAAACATACAATACACAAAAAATAAAAAAAAGTTATAATATGAATAATAAGTAACAAAACATTTTCTTCAGATCTTTAAATTGATTTTGATTATGTTGCATTTCCAAACAACACAACCAGCAAATTGGCTGTTTTCATTGTGATTTATTTATTCTCATTTGCAGCTTGACTATAGTGAATTGTGGAGCGAATACTCTGCAGGAGGTCTTTACAGTATTTGTTTGTTATTGGTCTGTTATTGTCACTGGTTTGTCAGTGAAGACAGAGTCTGGAGCGCTGGAGTGGGTCCAGAATGGGAAACATCCATGGAGCCAGAGCTGGACTCGGTGTCACTGGCCCTTAATGCTTACATGTGCACTGCTAAGAAAAGCCTCAATTCTGCAGCCTTCTAAGGCGTGACACAGAGAGGGGCTCAATGTATCGTCTCATGCAGCATTTGAGCTGTTTTCAACGGAAGTGCAAAGAAATACCACCATCCTTTAGCTGAAATATGGTGTTTAAGTTGTTTTTTGGAAAGGCTGTGGTTCATGAAAATCATTTGTCTATGCATGACACCCCTCCACCTGTTCTTGAACATGACCGTTTTTCTTGGTTATTTTTGAGGTGTTAAATGTTTTCTGCAAGCGTAGGTTTTGAGTGAGCACTGACACCTCTGTAGTGAGTTGTGCATGTGCAAACACTGCTCAGGTTTTCTTCATTAGTACTTTTGTTTTTCCTCAGATCCGCATTGCTGCAAATTTTATCATCCATGCTCCTCCTGGAGAGTTCAACGAAGTCTTCAATGGTAAACTATTCATGCAGCATGTATACAGGCATCAAAAAGACCAAACAATAACTTTTTCAGACAGTTTGGTGTTGGGGATTTCATTATATTTTTGTCACAACATGACTTGCTGACATCATAATGTTTTCATGATATCACATGACATCTTTTCTTTGGTTTCAGATGTGCGGCTACTGCTCAATAATGACAGTCTGCTCAGGGAAGGGGCGGCTCAGTGAGTAGCCTGTATT
Organism: Cyprinus carpio; assembly: GCF_018340385.1. Lineage (NCBI taxonomy): Eukaryota > Metazoa > Chordata > Actinopteri > Cypriniformes > Cyprinidae > Cyprinus > Cyprinus carpio. Next base: position 28,112,376 of record NC_056577.1, on the reverse strand, counting down.
TATTACAGTATATGAAAGCATATTGTATTACTATCTTCCCCGTCTCCTTCATAAGCCTGTTTTCTGCAAGCAAAATTGATCTAGATTCTCTTCAACAGATGTCATGAGTACACAACCAGTTTTCAGTGTCTCTTTCACTTTAGATTCCCCTTCACAGTATGAATAGATCTATGGAGAAGTGATATATTTAGCTCTGTGGCTTCATCAAAAGTCCTTTGTTTAGATGATACCAAATTTTGTGAATCTTTTTTCTGTTTGTGACAGAGCCTTTGCCCAGTACAATATGGATCAGTTCACACCTGCTAAACTTGACGGAAGTGAAGATCAGGTGATTATAACAGTTACTTCATAAATAGACCCGAATTAAGTTCTTAACATACATTCCCATGATCATATTGTGCACATTTTACCAGTACACATTATTCCAAAGAAACTGATGTTTGTCTTGTCAGAAACAAGCACTGCCTCTCAAACGATTTTTTGTTACCTTAATGTCAACCAATAGCCAAAAATTCAACTTTCCACAGTAGGATAGAAGTGTCCATTTAAACTGAATGTTGTATTAAATTGTACTTAAACTGCTTCCAAACTGCAGGTTTTGATCACAGAGCATGGAGACCTTGGTCATGGCCGGTTTTTTGACCCTCGTAAGAAACAGTCGTTCAAGTTTGACCACCTGAGGAAAGAGGCGAGTGAACCACAGTCTCATGAGGGTGAGGCGGCCCTCCGGCTGTGGAGGGATGCTTGTGATGAAGCTCTGAGGGCGTACGTCAAAGACCATTACCCCACTGGAGTCTGCACTGTGAGTTCACTAGAGCATTATCGTCTGTTTAAGGAATAGCTCATTTAATAAAGCAGTTTCACTCAAGTGTGAGTGTGTTTTCTGACACATTTTTGCTGACGGATTCTAGTATTGTTTTTAGGTTTATGGGAAAACCATCAATGGACAGCAAACCATCATTGCCTGTATTGAGGGTCATCAGTTTCAGCCCAAAAATTTCTGGTAATGTCTTTATCAGTTTTTGTTATTACTCTTGTAAATTGTCTCCAGCATTTTGCAAATAAGTCTATTTTTAAAATGTACATGCATTTACCAAACATTTTCAGAGATGTGAATTCGGACAGCGATTTAATTTCCACATGACCTTGGTGTTTGTCAAAAAAACACTAGATAATTTTGTGAATTTTTTACCAGAGTGCTGAGAGAAAAAACACCAACATCCTTGATTTTGACGGCAATAAAATCGCAGACTAGTCCCTGTAAATACTGAAAATACCTTACATCCATGAGAATAAAATTACAATCTGAATAGGGTTGATGTATGATTTCCCAGGATGCACCCATTGAAGTTGGTTGAGAGAAAGCTTGTTGTACTAAACTGTGTAATAATAATAAAGAATTAGACGTTACTCAACTTTTTTCTGGTTATTTTAACACGTTAAAAACCACAATAGTTGTTCACTCTTTGTTTTGTATGCCTGAAGCAGTTACCGGCTTTGTTCCAAGTATGATATATGATCTTTATATGTGTGGAATGAGCTCTGCCTCCACCCAGATCATGACCCTACTGTATCTAGAGACTATTATGTGTCTTTTGAGTGGAGAACAGGTGCACTAGACAGCAAAGACAGCCTACACTCTGTACTGACAAACTGCCTTTGCTCTTTCACACATACAGATAACACAACACATGGCTTAACGGCACAAAAGAGCATCATCTTTAAGCAATGTGCGCAACACTGAGATGTCACGTTATATCCATGACATGCATTTCTTGGAACTAAATAGTGAATTAAGTTTGCACACTGTAGTAACAGTTATGCAGGATTGCACGCAACATTGTTTTTTGTTGTACGATCGAACTACTAGAAATGCCTTCAGTCTCGTTCCAAAAGTCTCAACCGTAAGAACAATCACTGGTGAACTTCCTCCATTTGTCCACATACAGGAACGGCCGCTGCCGATCGGAATGGAAGTTCACCGTTTCTCAGGCCACTGCTCAGGTGGTGGGAGTGCTTAAGATCCAGGTTCATTACTATGAGGATGGAAACGTGCAGCTGGTCAGCCACAAGGATGTGCAAGAGTCTCTGATCATCTCTGTAAGTTATTTAAACTTGAGCCGCTTGGGTTTTTGAGTGAGTGTGCTTCCTGTTAATGAGTCAGTAGAACACAAACAGCCGGCAGCTCTATGAATGACATGTCTGGTGACTGTGGGTGTGGTGCTGTTTCGATAGAAGAAGCACATGATCTGCTAGTACTGGTTTCTGGACTTTGAATTGTTGCTTCCTGTCATGGTAGAATGATATTTCCTAGTTGGGTTTAGACTTCCATTCAAAAGTTTGGTGTCAGTCTTATATATACAGTACAGGTCAAAAGTTTGGAAACATTACTATTTTTAATGTTTTTGAAAGAAGTTTCTTCTGCTCATCAAGCCTGCATTTATTTGATCAAAAATACAGAAAAAAAAATTTAATATTGTGATATATTATTACAATTGAAAATAATTATTTTTAAATTTATTATACTTTAAATTATCATTTATTTCTCTGATGCAAAGCTGAATTTTTAGGATCATTATCACATGATCCTTTAGAAATCATTCTAATATGATGATTCATTATCAAAGTTGGAAACAGTTCTGCTGCTTAATATTTTTTCAGAACATGTGATACTTTTTTTGGATACTTTGATGAATAAAAAGTAGTAAAAAAAAAAAAATTAATAAAAAAGAAGCTATGTTTTTAAAATATAAATATTTTGTAATAATATACACTACTGGTCAGTAATTTGGGGTCAGTAATTTTTTTTCTTTTTTTTTTTAAATAAAATCAGCAAGGATGTGTTAAATTGATAAAAAGTGATAGTAAAGAAAATATATTATTAGAATATATATTATTAGAATTTTTTTTATTTTGAATAAATGCAGTTCTTTTTAACCTTTTATTCATCAAATATATTAGAAAGCAGAACTGTTTCCAACACTCATAATAAATCAGAATATTAGAATGATTTCTAAATGATCATGTGATAGACTGGATGTTACATGTGACACTGAAGGCTGGAGTAATGATGCAGAAAATTCAGCTTTGCATCACAGGAATAAATTATTTCTTTAAAGTATATTCAAATAGAAAACTATTATTTTAAGTTGTAATAACATTTCACAATATTACTGTTTTTTCTGTATTTTTGATCAAATAAATGCAGGCTTGATGAGCAGAAGAGACTTCTTTCAAAAACATTAAAAACAGTAATGTTTCCAAACTTTTGACCTGTACTGTATATAAATAATTCATTAAAAATGCTGTTCTTTTGAACTTTCTGCACAACTATTTTTTCAAGATAATACCAAGAAATGTTTCTTGAGCAGCATGATTTCTGATGGATCATGTGACAATGAAGACTGGTGTGAAAACTGCTGAAAATTCAGCTTTGCCATTACAGGAATAAATTACATTTGAAAATATATTAAAACAGAAAACAGATCGCTTTTGGTTATGTAGTGATGATTTTTGTGCTTCTGTTTCAACAGAATGAGGTACAGACTGCCAAGGAGTTTGTCAAAATCATCGAAAATGCTGAGAATGAATATCAGGTTTGTTGATTTTGATTGGTTGGTCCTTATTTTACAGTACTGCGAGTGCATGTTAGCCTTGATGGAGGAGGAAATGAATTATTATATATTACCTGATTAGATCTAGAAGGTGTGAAGAACTGTAGAGTGAGATTTCCCCTGCGTTTGCCTTCCAGACGGCCATCAGTGAGAACTACCAGACCATGTCTGACACCACCTTCAAGGCCTTACGCCGGCAGCTTCCCGTCACCCGTACCAAGATCGACTGGAACAAGATCCTCAGCTACAAGATCGGCAAAGAGATGCAAAACGCTTAGACACACGGCATGCCTCCGCTCCTGCTCGCGTAACAAACAAAGAGACAAGCTACGAGGGGCCCATATCTAAACCTGAACCTACACCTGAATCCAGGGCAGGGCCAAGGCGAGAAGGTCCTTCAAGAAGTGTGCTAAAAATGTGTCTGTCTTTTTTTTTGTTCGTTTGTTTTCCAGAAGCCACGGTTTGACCTCAGCTGAAGAGACTGCCTCCTTTTCTGTATTGTAGGAGGGCTGCAAGCTTGTTTTAATGGGTTTAGCAAAAGTTTTTGCTGTTGAACAAATACCTCCCATGACACCAGTGTACAGCATCATAAATAGCCCCCCTAATATCACTCACTTCGCCCCCTAGATGCTTGACACACACTGAACTTTTTATTGCACTTAGCCCATATGATCAATTGAGTCTATTTTGTTTACTTTTTTAGCAACTTGAGTCATAAGATATAATTTATCAATATGTAGCCCCACAAAGCTCTCTGGCTGGTCATATAGAATGTCTTGACAGCAGTTTATCATCACCATGTTGTTTTCCAACGTAACAATTGGTCTTTTTTGAAAGCAATGTTGTAAGGTGCCATCATTTGAATGAGCTGTCAGTTGATCACAGCGAGGGTTGTGCCAAAGTGAGCATTGTATTTGTACAGTGATTCATTTCAGGGTTACTGTTCTGTGTGGAAATGGTCCCATCATCGTACTCTGGTGTCTAAGAATGGTATATATACTGTATGCAGTTACACAAAATATCAGCCTCCTACCCTAGCTTTTATTGCTAACTATTTTTTACAAAATGTAAGAACAAATATGATCCCAGAGGAATAAATGATTTGCACCAAACTGACTTTATTGCTATTATTATTTTTTTTAATATATTGTAACATAATTTTAATGCCACAATATAATAATGTTAAAATGCTTTTTTACTTTAAATGAGGGGTGTAAATTTACTTTGATTCTGTGTGTCATTTAGTAATGCGTCATGAATTCTGAAATTTGGCCCTGAAACATTTCATTTGTTGATTATGATATTCATAATTATTTTTAAGGATTGCTGGGTTTTGTTTCAATTACGTATTTTGTTACGCATTATACATAAGATATTACCATCACCATCATTATCAAATTATAATGAATTCTGTAACTAGTGCATTCAAATATATTTGTTAAATTGTGCATTTCTACACCCCTGCTCAATTAGCTAGTATATTTGTTTGCTCTGAACTGATTACCTTTATTAGGGATTTTTCTAACATAAGTTGAATCCATTATTTGGGCTGACAACAGAAAATTATAAAATATGGGCATTGTTTTGGGAGTGCTAAGCATGTATATAACAGTATATACTACTGTAATAGTGATAGTAGTATGTTAGAATGCAATTCTGAGCATATATTTCACGATGCACTTAAAAAAAATAGTATATACAGCATACACGGCACGTTAAGCTAGTATTCGATTCAGTGGTTATAGAACTCTTGGGTTTAAATGAACAGGCGCGGCGCCCTCTGGTGGAGAGCGTCGGTACAGCGCTCTCTCCTCCACTATCCCACAATTCTAATGTTTACGGCTAGTCGGTGAAAGATGGCGGACAGCAGTGGCAGTAATCCTCAATCACCCGGTTTCACGGAGAAATTAAAATCGTGGCTCTACTGGTCGTGGACGTACATATGTACGCTGTGGTTCGCCATGGTCTTAACGATGGTTTACGTGCTGAGGAGCCCGCTGAAGCTGCAGGAGACCGTCAACGCAGGTGTGTGTTTATGATCAGCTGTGGGCTTGTTTACAGCTCAACACAGGCTGTCTTTCTGTTCACTGAAGGAAAATTGCACACAAATATGAAAATTCTACCATTATTTCTCTCGTCTCCATGCAAACCCATTTGAGGTCATTTTTTCGAATATGAAAGAAGAAATTTTGAAGTCAGTGCAGGTCGGAGTTTCCCATGCAATCTCAATGAATGGTGACTGAAGATGTCAAGTGGCCAAAAGGACTCTAAATTGCCATTAAATATCATAACAGTAGCCCATGCGACTCGTGCACTATATTACAAGTCGTCTGAATTCATATCATTGTGAGAGAAACAGACATGCATTTAATTCACTACTGATTAATTGAATGTGATGTTTACTTCTGATAAAAGCAGCTGTCAAATGCAAGTCTGGAAAATTTTAGGTTATGTTTTATGCATTAATTTCAGTTTGACAGCAATGCACTGAAGCTTCAATCCTATATCTCACAATTTCGACATTTTGTTATGGTATTAATATCCACATATACATATCATTTTTACACAGTACAGTGTGCATGTGATGTTTGAGTAGTTATTGAGAATATTTCTGAAACTTCTGAAAGCATTATTCAGAGGAGGAATTTATCAAGACAGTGTGCTAGGACACAATAAATAAAATAGAAATATTTTTATGCAAGACAGGTTAGGTTTAATCATCATTAGTGTTATGCAAATAAACTTGTTGCCATGTTTTACGTGTTGTGTTCAAAATGTTTAAAATAAAAATGCTATACATAATTTTTTAAAGCTTTGTTTTTAAGATCATACATAGACTTTATAAAAAGACTTTGATTACATATAGGTATGGAGAAATAAATGCTTTGTAAATTAATGAACCAAACAGTGTTACACAAACAAAGCTTCTTCAATAACTCAGCTTCAAATATAATATATATTATATGAAATATATTTCAGGTTTTAATTTTTTTAAGTACAGTGTGCATGTAATGTTTGAGTAGAAGCATTAGTCAGCGGTTGATTTTAAAACAAATTTTAATATAAATTAAAAATGTATTAATTTTATAACCATAATTATTCAAGATAAGAGTTTTTTTTTTTTTTTTTACATTTGTTAAAAAGAGTTGTAAGTAAATGTATGGCCTTTTTTAATGAGTTATGAGTTATAATAAAATTATTAAATATTTAGAATCTACTAAATACATCCCCACAAAAAATTATATATATATATATATATATATACAGCAATAGTTATGGAACAAACTAAAGTCACAGGGGAAAAAAGCAACACTATATATATATATATATATTTTTTTTTTTTTTTTTTTTTTGCTTTTTTTCCCCTGTGACTTTAAATTGCTGAAGCATTTTCAAAGATCAGGAGTTATCAATAGATGTTTACTATACGGATTGATTGACAGGTGTTATATATATATATATATATATATATATATATATATTTATTTATATGAGTATATAAAAATGATTATAATTTCTTTGTCTTACTATATTGTTATTCGTCCACAGCATCTGTGTTTTTAAACACTCTTACGCCTAAATTCTATGTTGCGTTGACGGGAACCTCTTCGCTCATCTCAGGCCTCATATTGGTGAGTCTTTTGCTTGGCTTTGGTGAATTGGTTGTCAAATAACTCTATTTAAATACTTAATTAAATAGTAATAATAATTATACTAAACAACTAAGCTGTTTAAAATAACACTGTTTCAGATATTTGAGTGGTGGTACTTCAGGAAGTATGGCACGTCCTTCATAGAGCAGGTGTCTGTCAGTCACTTACGTCCTCTTCTGGGAGGAGTGGAGAACAGCAGCTCCGCGGGCCTCTTCTCTTCAGTAAACGGCGACACCGAGCCGAGGACCAACGTTGCAGGTTTTTGAAAGTTACTGGCTACATGTTTATCTTCCTAAATATTATGAAGGACATCTTATTTTCTTTTTCTTTCAGAATGTAAAGTGTGGAGAAACCCACTGAACCTGTTCAGAGGTGCCGAGTACAGCAGGTATATGGTTGGACGATTCCTAAACGGTTTCAGTTAATTTCAATAATATTTGACAGACTTCCATTATTTTAAATAATTCATATTCATCAATGATTCTTTCATCCCAGGTACACTTGGGTGACAGGAAAAGAGCCCTTGACATACTACGACATGAATTTATCGGCACAAGATCATCAGACCTTCTTCTTGGGAGACACTCAGCAACTTAGACCAGAGGACTCTGGTTAGTTAGTCTCATGTTCTTTTACGTAAAAAAAAAAAAAGCTTAGATTTACTCAGAACTGATGTTTTATCATGATTGGTATCGCTCTTGCTTGTTCTGCAGTAATGCAAAAGGCCTGGAGGGAGAGGAACCCACAGGCACGTATTCGAGCAGCTTACCAGGCAATAGAGCTGAACCGCGAGTGAGTTTTACGCATGCTTACTTGCAGTTATATTCAATTTACCCTCTTCAGACGTGGCTCATCTGGTCATATTTGACAGCGGAAACAATCCACTTAATAAACAGCAATATAAATACATGAACTAGGCATTCACAGTATGATGGTACCATTTCGCTTATTTGAATATTTATATTTAAAAACGAATGCTCACTTAAATCTAATTATTTCAAAAGTTAATACAGTTAAATGTATTAAATTAAAAATCTAAAATCTTTAGCTAATCTTAAAAGAAATATACATTTTTCATAATGTGCATTATAATGATGATGCCTAAATTCACTTGTAACTTGTAATTTTAAAATAATTTATTTTTATTTTTAGTGTTATATTTTTTATTTACTTAAACACACAACTGCATGAAATTGTAATATAAAATATGTATTGCTATTTAATAACTGGCTTTCTGTGTGAGCCAGAACATGGATTTTACCTTTTGCAACTCTCTTTTATTTTATCATATAGGACAATATTGGATATTTAATTATGTATGTTAATTTCCTCTGTTACTTAAAGATAATCTTTTAAAATATAATACTAATTTAATAACACTGTTAAATGTAATTTTGTGCATTATAATGTTGATGTCAGGTTTTATTATTTTTATATATAACAGTATGTTATTGTAATATATAAGTCATGTATTGTTATTGACCATAACATAGAAATACTGGCTTTTCTGTGTCTGACAGAATTTTATCGTCAGTGCATCTCTAATGTTAACAACGAATGTACTTTTTCTGACTCTCAAGCATATGACTCATTCATTGCAGATGTGCTGCAGCATATGTGCTCCTGGCCGAGGAGGAAGCCACAACCATCACAGAGGCTGAACGGCTTTTCAAACAAGCGCTTAAAAGTGGTATGAAACTCTGTTTCACACTGTCACACATATATGCTCAGCATACAGTAACTCACACTGTCGATCGTTCTCGTTGCTTTCACAGCCGGCAAAGACACCAATCTTGTGGTCTACATAAAGCGCAGACTGGCCATGTGTGCAAGAAAACTGGGTCGCATCAAAGAAGCTGTAAAGATGATGAGAGATGTGAGCAAATACCACCTACATAGTTCAGTTGTTGTTGCTGTAAAAAGTGTGTTTTGTAATGATTATCTGTTGGGGCTTATGACTTGCCACATTGACTTTTATAGAAATTATTTTACAGTAAATTAGATGTCTTCTTTTTGATGTTTGGCCCAATGGATGAGTCTAAATGATTTTCTGTGGCTTTCCACAATAGACAGATTTATTTTATTTTATTGTGTAAATGGCATCTTGTACTTAATTATGCTCTGTTGTGTAATATTGTTATTTTCTTGTTTCTTTGTACAGTTAATGAAAGAATTCCCCTTATTGGGAATGTTAAATATTCATGAGAACCTTTTAGAAGCATTATTAGAGCTGCAGGCCTATGCTGATGTACAAGCAGTCCTTGCAAAATATGACGGTAAGATCATTAAGCTGTCAATCATGTTACATTACATTACACACACGGGACCAGGAAGTGATGCCAGTATCATTTTATTAACAATCTGATGTTTCCCCCTCAGATATCAGCTTGCCAAAATCAGCTACTATATGCTACACATCTGCCTTACTGAAAGCCAGAGCAGTGTCGGATAAGTAAGTCCAGTGTTGAATAGTATATTACGGTATCATAGCATAGGTGATGTTTATGGATTATTTTTGTATGTGTGTCGTATGGCAGGTTTTCACCTGAAGCAGCGTCTAGACGAGGTCTCAGCACAGCAGAGATGAACGCAGTGGAGGCCATACACAGAGCTGTGGAGTTCAACCCACACGTACCAAAGGTTCGAAATATTCTTTTAAAGGCTCCGAAATTAACTTTCTGCATTAAGGGGCGGTCACACTGCACTTTTCGTTCCATTGACTTCCATTCATACGTATGCGAATGCGTCAGACCGGAAACGCAAGCTCATGCGAAAAATTTCGCATTTCGCTGCGTTCCAAAGTTCAAGTTTGGTGAACTCTGACCTGCGAATTCGCATCACGTGAAGACGGGGGATCAGTAGAATGTCAATACGTCACTGCGTGACCTCTCTGTACAGAAATTCAAAAATTAAGGAAGCGCTAATTTTAGCCATAGCGCAGCATCCTATTTTACATAATACATCTTTAAAAGATTATTAAAAAAAAAAAAAAAAAAAAACCTGCATGGTTCGGAGTGTCAATGGAAACAGGAACAGATGGTACATTTGAATGAGGACACATTTTATAATTTTTTATTGCTTAGTGTGTATGTATTTATAGAGAGAGAGAGACAGACAGATAGTAAAACATAATAAAAACCCTTTCGACGCCGTCGCAAAAGGCACAGTACAAGCACATTAATCCATGTTGTGATAACTGAGGGGAGACCGTTACCTGCTCCCGCCCATATTCGCAGCGGTGTCCGAAAAAATTTCGCACGTTCAAAGTCTAGTGTGACCGCCCCTTTACATGACAATGGGCGGTGAAATGAGAACATTTGCAGATTTGTTTCTGTATTTTGCCTAATTTCATGAGTTTTTTTCCTTATGGCCAAGGGATAAAAATGATTTAACTGGTAACAAAATGTTAAACCACACTTAAATTTTGTTTCTCATACACTAACATTTAGAAGTTTAGGATTGAAAAGATTTTTTTAATGTTTTGGAAAGAAGTCACTTATGCTCACCAAGGCAGCATGTTTTTTACCAAAATACAGTAAAAACAATATTACTGTGAAATATCAGTACAATTTAAAATAACTGCTCTCTGTTTTAATACATTGTAAAATGTCATTTTTTTACCCTCATGGTGGAGATGAATTTTTAGCATCATTACTCCAGTCTTCAGTGTCACATGATCCTTCAGAAATCATTCTAATACGCTGATTTACTGCACAAGAAACATTTTTTATTATTATCAATGTTGAAAACAGCTGTGCTGCTTAATATTTGTGAAAACTGATAAATTTTTTTCAGGATCCTTTGTAACTTTATAAATATTTTTATTTAAATTTATTTGAATCAGTTTAACGCAGCCTTTGCCGAATAAAGGTATCAATTTCCTTCAAAAAAAAAAAAAAACATTGTAGATAGTGTATATGCAGTAGTATTTATGCAATTGCCAATAAGGCTTCACCACATGGACCTCTGGAAGTTGCAACAATAAAACAAAACATTTGGCTTTCTATCTAAATTTCTAAAACTACATTTTTTGGGATTCGTTAGCGTCCAGTAATAATAGTAAAAAAAACTACAGTTTTAAGTGATCTCATTATGATGCATAATGCAAATATTTAAGTTACTTGGCCACACAGTTTTATTTTTAGTGCAGACATATTGTCATGACCAGGAGGTGATGCTGTTGAAGCACAGTGCAGTCCTCTGCACTAAACTGAAACTTTTCTAACATTGATATCAGAAGTGCACCGTTCACAGTTTTACATTGAACATAATTGCAGGTGGGCTTGTCAGCTCAAGACTTCTGAGCATAGATTTCCGTAAGCTGTGTTTAGTGTGAAAGTTGTATCACCTTTGATTTTCCTTTTGCTCTTTAAAGATGTTTTGACCCTCCTCATCTATTTCTTTCTTTGTACCTGGTTCCAACTTGCCACTTTCCAAAACACTAGATCAGACTTCAAAGTGCACAGCCTCTTCGCACCCAAACACACACAGTCTCAGACAAGGGTATTTACACACACGCATGCACCTCAGACGTGCTGTATCAGACTACAAAGTGCACCTGTTTGAAATGTTAAGCAAATATCAAAACACACACACATACACCTGGTCTTTCATATGACAAATCTTTTTTGAGGGGCAAAAAGGACGATCCAGAATGAGCAAAGTGGGTGTTGAATGTCAGTAGTAATACTATTACATTTGTGTGATCACTTCAAACAGAGACTTTATAGTCTGTCCTAGAGGTATACCTCCAACCTTATAGATTGTGTATTTTGTTAAACTTTTTGCAAAAGGCTTTAAAGAAAGGTTATGATCACATTAGTAAAGATGTTAGGTGTGTGGACCTGTAGAATTTGGGAAATGCTGTAATAAAATGTTTTACACTTTTTACAGTAATATTTTACGCTATTATTACATAAGCAATAAGATACAAGAGACCATTTACAATACATCAATGAAAATGTATGCCTTTCTGGATTTTATTATGTAGTAACTGTTTCATAAAAGCGAAAAGACACTTGATTACATGCTAAATGTCATGGTCTCTCATACTTATTGCTTATGTCAGTGGTTTTCAAACTTTTTGATGGGAAGCACCCCAAAATATGATTCCCTTGCTAAAAAATATAATCAGCCAAATAGTGAATTATAACATGTTGTTTCCTAAATTAATTGTCATTATACTGTAGTCAATGAAAATTACTGAAATATTATCTAAAAAATTATCCGAAAATTTTTACTTTTAAATTTAAAAATTTTCAAAAAGTCTGTCATGCTTACCAAGGCTGCATTTATTTGATCAAAAATAATACAGTAAAAACAGTAACATTTAAAAATATTTTACCATTTAAAATAACTTTTCTGTTTAATATATAATTATACATAAAATCTAATATGTAATTTTAAAATGTAATGTATTAATGCGAGGACAAAACAGAATTTTCATTTGTGCTTCTAAATATTTTTGTGGAAACTTTTTTGGTGAATAGAAAGTTCAAAAGTGCAGCATTTTTTTGAAATCTTTTGTAACATTGTAAAATTATTTACATTTACCTTTGGTCAATTTAATGCATCCTTGCTGAATAAAACTCTTAAAAAAAAAAAAAAAAAATCCCAAACCTTTGAATGGTAGTGTATCTTTTTCACCCATACACTGGGCAACAGTGGTAATATTAGTGTATATTATAAAAAATAAAGTAGAATTATTTGGTAAATGCAGTAATTTTTTTTAAAAACATTGAATTCATCTCATAAATTTTCACATTAACTTCGACAGCCCAGAAAAATTGCAATGCATGATGTCATCTGTCAGTGTACAAGTGTACCTCACCTTTGCATCTCCAAGACCACCGTAGTGTGATGTCATCGTTCAGGGTCTGTACGGTCAAGTGAAAAGACATACGAGACAGACTGAGAAAGAGGCTTATGGGAGTTCAGCATGGGCTTAGAAGAAACCTCCACATAAAAGAGACCCATCACTGACACTTGATCTGCCATAAAAGTGGTGACCGTGTTTGTGTGCAGGCATGTTGCATAGGACAGCTGCCTGTCGAATGTCAGCATGATCATAAAGCTAAATTACCCATGTCTGCACACATATGTTTGTGTACATTCTGACATATCCACCGTGGTGATTGTTACAGAAAAATATGGATATTTCTTCAAAATTCAGAAGGTGCGCATGACACTTTGTAGAGAGAATCAGTTGAATTGAGCTGTAATGTACCATAATCACAGCCAGGGGCATTTGGGAAGGTTATCCTCTGGATAATACCATTTAATCCTGCTGTATTGCCCTCCACAACATTCACCCCAGGGCCCGGAGTGGGGGAGACTTTAAGTATACAGGCTCAGTGTAAGCATAAAGCTCTCATATGTACATTCTAAGAAATTTCTGTAAAAATATGGCTCAGTATACTGTGTTATTATTAAGGAATTTTCCGTATAGATTTTTCAGAGATGTTTATCTTTATCTTGATAATCATTGCATATTGTAGTGTTTTATGGTTGAAGGAAATACCTGGAAAATGTACTGGTAATTTTCTGCCAGAACGTTATCCATTGTTCTATATTTTTTTCCCCCTTACAGTATATGGGTGAACTTCAGAGTCACATTTCACCCCAATATCAAGGGGAAAATAATACATTATATTTTGCATTAAGAAAATAAAGCATAATTTAACATTTTTTTTTAATGACTTTGATGTCATTGTAACATCATTTACATGGCACATTTTCCTCTGTAATTAAAATTACCATAATGCATTTTTCATTTGATAGTTTTTATGTATTTATATAATATGTATTTATATAGTAAAAAAATACTTTTTCATATAATAAATATTTTTTTATTTTCAGTAATGAAAGTAACTTTTTGCATTTCTTTTCTGAGGTAAAAATGTAAATGGAAGTGTTTTGTGTCGTTGCAGTATTTATTAGAGATGAAGAGTCTGATTTTGCCACCTGAGCATATTTTGAAGAGGGGTGACAGTGAGGCGGTGGCGTACGCTTTCTTTCACCTGCAGCACTGGAAACGGGCAGAGGGGGCGCTCAACCTCCTACACTGCACATGGGAAGGCAGTATGTACAGAGCACATCTTTTCTTTTTTACATACCACCACATTCTTGTATAGAATGTGATGATTACCGTACTCATTTACCATGAAAATTACATGGTACTTAAAAAAAGCATGGAATGGTATTATCATCATGGTAGTATCTGAAAACAACAAATCTACTTTGTTGTAAGCTGTTAACTGTAAATAATCTCACCTGATGTCATTCAACACCTTTTGACTCTTGTAGCTTTCCGGATTATTCCATACCCCCTGGAAAAGGGTCATCTCTTCTATCCTTACCCAGGATGCACAGAAACCGCAGACAGAGAGCTTCTGCCTTGTAAGCATAAATCTCTATATATCTGTTTTGTACAAATATTATCTGTTAATGTGTGGTTACATAAAGTAATTAAGTAATTTCAGCAAAATTGCATGTGCCAGAAAAGTCCATTGTCAGTAGTGTAGAGATGTATGAAGCACTGCTCACACAGAAGTCACATGACCAACCTGAACATGAGCAAAATCTGTGTAATGAACTATTTCGCCCCATGCTAAACTCAGATTGCACAATCCTATTGGACCACGACATTCGCATAAGCATAGAGCGTTAAAAGTCAAGTGGTGTGAAAATTGAAAAATAACAGGAAAATAGGGTATTTATTATATCTTTTTTCTTCTTCCAGCATTTCATGAGGTCTCAGTGTACCCGAAGAAGGAGCTTCCTTTCTTCATCCTCTTCACAGCGGGCCTGTGCTCGTTCTGTGCCATGTTGGCCATGCTCACACACCAGTTTCCAGAGCTTATGGGGGTCTTTGTTAAAGCCGTGAGTATCTGTACGCCTCACCGAACCCAAAAGTGTGTGGGGTTTTTTGTTGTTGTTTTTTTGGCTTTCCTCTCATCCCTCTGTGCCCTTAATATTTATTTCTTTTTTGTTTAGAAGAGAAAGTACACAATCACTAAACTCCCAAGATAAACATTTCATTGTTTTGCAATATAAGAAAGAAATCTCAGTCAATGGCACTCTAGACGGTACAAACTACGGCTCATTATGAGACCAATAAATGTCTGGGATGTTCTATTAAAGGAACAAATTAGGCTGTGCATATAATTTTACCACGGGTAAAATTATTATTTTTTTTTTTTTGTAAAAATGTATTTATAGTTCAATATTATTATTATTTATAGTTTTAATTTTAATTATATAATAAATCCTAACAATAATTTATTAGGATTTTCAAATTTATATTATCAGTAATATATATTTTGACTAGTTGTGTGTGTGTGTGTGTGTGTGTGTGTGTACATATGTATATATGTGAAATATATATATATATATATATATATATATATATATATATATATATATATATATATATATATATATATACATATACATACACACACATACATACTGCACATACACACACACATACATTTAATCAAAATATTAATAATATAAATTAATAATATGGGATTTTCAAATTTATATTATCAGTAATATATATTTTGACTAGTTGTGTGTGTGTGTGTGTGTGTGTGTGTACATATGTATATATGTGAAATATATATATAGTATGTATACATACACACACATACATACTGCACATACACACACATACATTTAATCAAAATATTAATAATATAAATTAATAATATGGGATTTTCAAATTTATATTATCAGTAATATAAGAGATAACTAGTATTGTGTTCTTGTTTTTTTAAGAGTTTGTACATATGTATATATGTGAAATATATATATATATATATATATATATATATATATATATATATATATTTATATATATACATATACATACACACACATACATACTGCACATACACACACACATACATTTAATCAAAATATTAATAATATAAATTAATAATATGATATACGTAATCTAAAATAATTCATTAGATTAAATATATATTTTATATACATAATAAATATATGAATATATCATGTATTAAGTTGTTTTATATTGTTTCATATTCTGTTTGTATATAAATTTTGTAAATCTAGTTATATATATATATATATATATATATATATATATATATATATATATATTATTGATATATCATATATTAATTTTTTTATGGATTATTTTTAATATTATTTTATATTTTATTTGTATATATATTGTATATATATTATTTGTAATTATAGTTTGTGTGTGTGTGTGTGTGTGTGTGTATATATATATATATATATATATATATATATATATATATATATATATATATATATATATTAGACGCACAGTAACTTATTTGCAGTCCCTAGTCAGTGAGGTAGGTAGCGAAATGGAAAAGAAAAATTAAGGAGCAGAAGTGAAGCCAAGCAAGCCTTTAAATTGTTCGTACAACAACATTTGGCCCTTCCAAAGGCCAGGATGCGCATTTCGTGGCGGTGGGTTCTTCTCTTATCGTTGTTTACCTTCATTTGGGTGAATTAATAGCGAGTGATTGATTTCAGAACAAGTTGGAGTTGTTGCACTAGACACAACGGAAGGACCTTACCTCCGACTTGCATTCAGAGTCACTCTTTTTCCGTTAATGCTCCCTCGCTTGCCCGTGCACACACATGCACGCTTTGTTCCTCGTCCACTCCAAACATCTTGTTTTCCCTGGGGAACAATGCCCTAATTTGTAATTGCAATAAACTCCTGAATGTGAGGACATGCAGCCTCATCGGCTTTTTTCTTTTTATCAGCCTCGTTTGTCATGTTACATGTATTTACATTAGCACTATCTGTTTCCTGGATCTACGTTAAAATGGATGATACTTCTCCAGCCTCCGCTCTGCCCAGTTTTCCTCCCTCTCCGACACACACACCCATGCTTCCTTTCCCATATTCTGTCATAAACATCTGTTCATCCGTGAAATGTATTACTTCATAAACAGATTAGAGGCTTGTTTATGGTGGATTGAACGGTGGAGGTTTCTGTGTTTTTCAAAGGGACTGTTTCACACTAGCTTTATATTCCTGAAGTTTGTTGCCATCCAGAGTTTTTGTCCCTCCTTGTTTGTGTCAGTCAGGACCTCCATGTAGTATCCCAGAGGAACAAACTCTGTCATACTTATGTCTAGCACTTCAGGCACTTTATAGGCAACTTTCTGACAGCTTGTGGCTCAGCCACTCTGGGGTGCATTTCTCAAAAGCATCGTTGGCTAACTATGGTCACAAGTTCCATTGAACTCTAATGGTAATTACGGAACTTGCAACCATACTTGCTTTTGGGAAATGCAATACACTGTTTTCCTATTTACTTTCTTCAGGTTGGACAAGCGTTTCTCATAGTTTTCTTCATGTCAACATCAGCTCATAGTGGCCCCGGTCATACTTTAGTTTAGGGCTGAAATTCATAGTAATATAATTTCACAAAACAGTTGTTTGGTAAAAAGATGGTTTACTGTACTACAGGATTAAACTACTGTACAGTCACTACCAGCGACTGGAGATTAAACCTCAAATATTTAAATATTTTAGTTAATATTCAATATGAATAATTATTAATTATACATATTTTTTCATATTTTTTTCAGGTTTGTTTTTTCTTATCATTTATCTTTATAAATCCTAAATATGAAGATATAATTATAAATGTAAATCAGAATTTATAGTTATATAAGTCTGAAAATATAGACATACATCTTAATATATAAAGGTAAATCTGGATATATGCAGTTATAGGTCTAAATAAAAATAAATGTAAATCTGAATTTATAGTTATATAAGTCTGAAAATATAGATAAAAATTGTCCATAAAATAAAGTGGTACCATAT
Source organism: Cyprinus carpio (assembly GCF_018340385.1). Classification (NCBI taxonomy): domain Eukaryota; kingdom Metazoa; phylum Chordata; class Actinopteri; order Cypriniformes; family Cyprinidae; genus Cyprinus; species Cyprinus carpio. Next base: position 28,094,260 of record NC_056577.1, on the reverse strand, counting down.
ATAACCAATATATAGATATCAACTGTACATTTAATTCATGAATACAACGTTTTAACTTTGTTAAATAAATGAATAAATAAATGTAAATCCTGAATATGTAAATATTAATTTAAATATATTAATATAATCTGTTTCTTAAATGTCGTGCATGAAATCTTTAAGGTGTGTTTGGTTATTAGTTCAGATCCATCTGACTGTTTTCGCTCTCTCCTCTCTTTCTCTCTCTGCAGTTCTTCAGCACCCTCTTTGCACCACTGGGCTTTTTTGCAGACAAGATGGAGAGTTTTATGCCCTCCTGCTTGTGGCATCAACTTGCAAATGTCTGACATACACACAACACTCACACATACTTGAAAACACTACTGTACTCGTAACGTGTAAGGTGCCCGTTAGCCACCTGTACTGACAATAAAAATGTTTTGGCTCTTTGACGCAGCTTTGGTTCTCTTTTCCTACAGTATTTTTTAATGCCATCTTGCCTGGTTGAGTAGAACAGCAGCGTTGACTAAATGCCTGTTTCTCAACATCTAATCCCGCTTAAATATGCCTGCTATGGCCGCAGGGCAGGTTGCCACAGTGATATAGTACCGGTGCAATCACTGAAGAAAAAGACTGGCCTTGTATACCCTGAAGATTCGGCAGTAAATCATGTGTCTGTTTTTAGAAGACCTCACTAAACAAAAGTTCAGATCCGCAGCATGAGAGTGAGTTGGTTACACAGATGAAACGATAAGTTCACACAATACTATAACAGTCTTTATCATCATTCTTACAGAATGAAGGCTTGAAGAGATTGTAATTAAGCATTTTACATTAGAAAAGACTGCACTGCGGTTGTGGTCATGAATGTCAAACAGTGTATATATGATGATGTGTCGTTCTACAAATGGGACAGATCTGGATGACATTTTTTAAGGCCAGTTCACAACAACTAGACTATAACTAGTTTCAATAATCATTATGTTCACACCACAACTATAACATTCCCCTATGGGGAAGTCATGGCCTAATGGTTAGAAAGTTTGACTCCTGACCCTAAGGTTGTGGGTTCGAGTCATCTCATGACTGAGGTGCCCTTGAGCAAGGCACCGAACCCCCAACTGCTCCCCGGGCGCTGCAGCATAAATGGCTGCCCACTGCTTCGTGTGTTTGTGTGTGTGTGTGTGTGTGTTCACTGCTGTGTGTGTGCACTTGGGATGGGTTAAATGCAGAGCACGAATTCTGAGTATGGGTCACCATACTTGGTTGTATGTCACGTCACTTTCACTTTCAATAAAGGCATAGAGGAACAATATAATTGGAAACACTTCTAAAACAATTTTTACCAGCTGATGAATTATAAAAACAATGCCAGCCAAACAGAATCCATCCGGCTTCAAAGAGCTTGTGCATTTAAAGCGGCATACTACAAAATTTCAGCGCGCACTTATAATAAACAGAACATTATGGTGAGTTAAAGTGGATGCTAATGTAGTTATTATCATAATTCTCTTTATAGTCATAGTTCTTGGTTTGAATGGGAGATGGTTGATGAAATCATATAAAATAAGGTTGCACATGTTCACATAATTGTCAGGCAGAAAAGACTTAACCTATCAGGATGTTTCACCACAATATTGAATGCTAAATGAATGCAATTTCTACTGAGTGGGAACGAGTCATTATTCTGTTCAGGGGGCTGAAAAAAAAAAAAAAAAAAAAAATATATATATATATATATATATATATATATATATATATATATATATATATATATATATATATATATATATATATAGCATCTTTCTAAAATGCAAGAGTGATCTACAGAGATAAATAGCCGTGTTTTAATTAACATCTATCTTTTATGCAGGAATCATATTATTTGCGTTCTAAAACGTTTTCTTTCAGTTGTTGTGGCGCCTATTCAGTTAGATTTTTTGGCGGGCTTTTAGAAATGACGTTTTCAAGGAGGAGGCAAATGTATGGTGCACGCGGCAGGTGTGTGATGCGGAAGGCAGGTCAGTACAAAACATTCAGTTAAATAAATACCCTCAGCCTATATATAATTTATAAACGCAAGGTGCTGTCATTTGTCTCATCATATCCACCTTTTTTTTTTTTTTTAACGTAATAGCGGATGCGGTCATTTTAACTCGACTGTTCAAGGTTTACGGTCGCTTCCAGTTATGTCAGCTGTTTATTTTGTCGTTTGACTAACGTTACTTCAGTTTCTCAGTGTGTGATTTTTCAAATGTAAATGATTATCCAGACAGTTCTCATGCTATACTTGAACCGTAATCACCATAGACACTGAAGGGACAAAATGAAGAATATTTATGAGTGCTTGGGTAGCCTGTTTTTCTCCTTGTTATGTGCCACTTTGAGTTTTGTAATAACACCTCTCCCTATTTTCCTTAACTTCTTTTACCCCACATATGATGATACTGTTAATAGAAAACATCACTAAGAGGGTTTTACTAACCTGTAAATAAACAAACTTCTCCTTTAGTTCCTGTCCTGCTGTGAGCGCTAGCACCTCTAATGTGGTTACGTAGTCTTCTAACTGGGATTCATAATTTTCGTTATTAATATTCAAAATCACAATTTGGAATGTAATAGTAACATTATCCCTACTGCATATTGTGCAGTATACACTAAAATTGGCATACTGTTGTTTAAAATTAGTATGAAGCACTGCATATTATTAAAGACTAAACATTCTATTGTCATTTGACAATATTATTCAGCAAATTACAAATTATCATGCTAAAAAGTTATTTTGTATTACAGTACTGTTCAAAAATTGTGGTTCTGTAAGATTTTTAAATGTTTTTAAAAGAAGTCTTCTTATGTTCACCAAGACTGGGTTCATTTGATCAAAATTAGAGTAAAACTGTAATATTGTGAAATATTATTAAATTTTTATATTTTATAATGTAATCTATTCCTGTGATGGCAAAGCTGAATTTTCAGCAGCCATTAATTAAGTTCATGATCCTTCAGAAATCTTTCAGCTGATGCAGAAGATATAATATGCTCAAGAAACATTTCTTATTGTTATCGATGTTGAAAACAGTTCTGCTGCAAAATAACAAGAATAGAAATTGCTTTTTTGTTTAACATTATACATGTCTTTACTGTTCCTTTTGATGTGAATACAAAAACTTTCTGACCTCAAACTTTTATTAGTAGTGTATGTGTAAACACTTTTGGCAATTCAATGAAAAAACTGAGTCAAGATAAAGATTGTAAAATGTGTGGCATATACTTCTAGATCAGTCATCTCATTGGAAGTGGAAACTTATACTGCACATTATGGCAATCAGTGCATAGGCCAGTATCACAATTAGTTCAGTCAAAACTATACCATACTTTTTTGTTCTACAAAGTTTCTTAAAGTCATATGTGTTACTGCCTAAGATGGCTGCAAAAGCTACACAGTATTGTTCAAAATCCCTTCCCAGGTTTTGCTCCGGTGTCTTTAAAACAGCTATTCCTCTCAACATATTTGGCATGGACATGGATGTTCATAGCTACATATGAGACGAATACATAGTGTCTGATCATCAAAGGTCCCGCTACCACCTGCTTTCTTTGGCAGTCGTCCATACAGCGGTCAGATGGGGTCATGCAGGGTCTGTATGAGGCTCCGTAAGATGCTGAATGTAGAGTATAAAGAGCCAAATGACTGGTGATAGTGTTTATCCAGTGTTTATAATGTTTCTTCAGTGGTATATTCAGGGCTCGAATTGGGGGGTGGGGGGTTGGGGGGGGTATCCAAAAAAATATCTCTGTATCTGTATTTATACGTTTTTATTTATCACATGGTTTTCTAAATATTACCACGTGTGCGTGATCGCAAATGTGCTGTTAATTTTAAACAACAGTGTAGAGCAACACTATGGTGTTTGAATGATCCATTCATACAGATAGTCACTTGCTTCGTTTGTAATTGAATCAGCCATTTTGAATGAATCGTTCGATTTAAATAATTTAATTAATCATTTATTAAAACGGGGACTTGCTGCCACCTACTGGTGGTTTTAGTGTCATTTAGCACAAAAACACATTTAGCAAAATATAATTTAATTATCATTATTGACAAAAATCCCCCCATTTCAGACCTCAGAAGGAAAACAGCTTATAAATCATAGTTGATTTAATCAAGCTTGATTTTTATTAAATAAAAATGTGTTTAAAAAATGTTTTACAAATTTTGTTATTAGTGGGAATCCCGCCCACCAAAGAAATACTTTATCACACCATCCCCCCTGAAATTTGTTTTCAATTCGACCACTGGGTATATTTACAAAGAAATGCTGTTTAAAGAGGTTAATGACCCGGGAAAACAAACCGGCTAATGCCTGAAGGATGAGGACATTTTTCACTTGATACACTCACAGGCTCTGACAGAGCTGGTGCCCTACAGCTGGATTAAGTACATTTAACTGGCGCTCTCCAGGGGTCTGGATTTGTTCAGGTTGGCAGTTTACTGCAGGCTTAAGCTACCGAGTGTAACAAAATCTAGTGACAACCAAGCAAATAGTGTTTGCAGCAAATACTGTCCCAGGAGATCCTATGCAAGTCTTTGCTGTGTTAAATTAAAGCTGTGTCTGTATTACAGTGTATCATGCCTATTTTGTATAGCCTTAGATCTTACTAAGGGGGATTTACACTGCTTTCAACTAAACATTGTATGCATTTTGGCCATTCATTTACACAACTGCAACCTGAAAACACAAACTTTTGAAAACAAATTTCACAGTGTACGGTTTTGAAAATGGTACTGTTATCATCTCTGTGTAAACTATAAAATGACACGTTCAGTCTATAGGCATGCGTGAGTACACGACGAATGCGTATGTGTGTAGGCAAGTGTTTTTTTACAAAGTGACATCAATAACTAATGGCTTGTCTTTTTTTTTTTTTTGTGGATCTTTGTGAACAGGGATCATTTTGACAACGTTATCATCTGAACATGAAATTAAAAAAAAAAAAAAAAAAAAAAAAAGCAAAGTTTCCAGAATTTTTCCACCCCTTTGCAACCCCTAATATCAACACACTTGCATGGCATTTTGGAATTATTTTACTTTTGGCGAATTGTTGACGAATTTGTATGATTTTGTACATTCTCATTCGTATATTTTTATATGACCTGTTTATGCCCCACTGACTGCTAGGTTTGGGGATTGGGTTAGGGTTGCATCTTTATGCTTTTTTCGCACAAAATATTGTATGTTTTTTTGTACAATTCAAATTGTATGAATTTGCCAACAGTTCACCAAAGTGTAAAATAGTTATGTTTTCTCTTTCTAGTCGGGACTAGAATACTAGAAGGTGTTCTGACTTGAGTATTAGTGTGTTGCTATGTGGTTGTTAGGGTGTTCTGGGTGGTTGCTAGAGTATTGCTATTTGGAGTAATTGCAGTTGCTAAGGTGTTTCTCTCGCATCTCTTCACAGATCTCAGTCTTCATACGTCTTAAACAAAAATAAAGAGCTCTGGTGCTCTTCACAGTAGTGCTGCTGTGCCTCTGTTATGGAAGTTTTGGAAGAGCTACATTCTTGCCAGCTGACTCACGAGATAAGAGTTTTTATGTGTTAATCCAACGTCGCTGGCATAGTAAGCTCCATCTGACAGGAAGCGTGCTAACGCTCCCACCTTCTCGCTTCTGCGAGCCAAGCCACATTCGTTCCCAAAGGTCACGTATATATAACGCTTATCTCCCCTATAAATGTGTCCTCAAGACCAAAGACTTGCTCTGGATCTGTGGACTAAAGTCTGCAGTGGGAAGTACACAGTTTCCAGTGCAACATTTCTGTATGAGCAGAGTGTTCGTAAGGATGCAAATGTATTTTTAAATGGTGTAGTGGTAACCAGTGACTGCTTTATATCAGAGTACTCTGAGGATAAGAGATTAAAATAGCATTTGCTTGTGCAAAACCTGTGATCACCATTATGCTAAAATCTTGTGATTGGTAGCCAGGGAGCTGTTACATGGTAGCTAAGGTGCAGTTTTCAGTGTGTTGGGTTCAGTTTTCAGTTGCTAGGGTGTTTTTGGTGGTTGCCAGGACATTTCTATACAGTTCCCAAGGTGTTCTGAAAGGTTTTCAGTGTGTTGCGTCTAGGTGGGTGCACCAAAGCAATCCACTGAATATCACGTTCAGTTTTGTTTGCCATATGAACATTGTAATTAAATTTGCTCAGAAAAGTAATAGCACAACTCGCTTGAAGTTGAACACACTTTCATGATTTAAGGCGAGACACTATAGGCAAATACACTTTTTTTTTTTCATGCATCTGCCAATTTTGAGATTTGGCTTTTTAGCTTTTCATAAAGTATTTTTTCAGACTAGTGGAAAGAAAACATTCAAAATACACTTTTAAGTGTTTCTTTTATAGCACTTTATGTGTTTGTGTCTGCAGATTTCAATTACAGTCCATATCTTTACAGACCACTGCACAGTTTTCTCCTGCACAGTCAAAAAGCTCCACTTCGGCAGGACTTAATGTACATAGACCAAATTTTACAGTTTCATTCCTATCTAAATTCTCAAGGTTTTTTTTACAAAGGGATTTGTTCATATATAATTTATGTGAATATTTTTACATTTTATTCCTTTGTGAATATTTTGTGAATTTTTTTCTTCTTCTGGCTGTTGACAGTATTTTCTGATTTATGGAGTGATAAAAAGAGATATCCAAAATTCCCTCTGTAAAAGCCCTAATATGTCAACAACATCTAACAAGAATTTTGAATCTGGCTTCATCCAATGTTTAATTAGATAATGCCTCATTTGAATATTTAAACATAGAATTTCAGAAAACTTGTAATGCAAAAAAAATGTTGGCAATTCTCAATGTAATCAATCAACAGGGGAAGTACAGTGATATCCAATTAGTTAATTTTTTTTACCCTATTCAGCTGGGGTGTCCCTTAACACAAACAGTTACAGTATGTGCTAAAGTTTAACATTTGAGCTTGTAGATTTGTAAAAAAACTCATTCCCTAACCTAATCATTGCATGTCGCTGCCTATATCGAAACATACCTTAATATTAACATTTTAAAGGCTCCAACTTTTCATGTTTTTTCATCTACCTCAAATATAACTATAGTTTGAAACAGCTGGTTAGTTTTCAGCATAATAAAATTGTTATCTTGGACAATTGACTGAAAATGAATGCAGTTGTAAGGACCACACACGTACTGGGCTCTGAGGCCATGATCATGTGGGTCAACGAATATACACAAAGTCCTCGCCGAAGAATAAAAGTTGTGAATGCTATTTTAGCTTTCAGCGCCTTAACACTATCAATACATCATTGTACGGATTAGTGCACTAATTAAAATGTTAGCCGGTTCTGTTTAGGAACATACATAAATTTCAACACTAACCACACAGTGGTTACACGCTGCCAAGGGGGTAATTTTACAATGTTCAAAAGTAAACATACTCTGACATGTTTTCCACAAGTCTTTCTCAACACAGAAGTTTTTCTGGCAAAGACGAGGTGTGAGGTGGAACTTTTGAACAACGGAAAACATAATCGGACCAACTGTGGGAAATTTCTGACATTCCACAATTGGAAAAATGTATCTTTGGATGGGATGCTGAAAATGAAGCAACAATAGAGAGCTATTGGTGTCCTTTGAGACTTCAATCTTGATATAAGAATTACAGAGGCAAAAACAAATCCGGTCAAACATCTACAAGCAGTTCTGTCTTAAAAAATTACACCAATTAGAATGGCTTGAGATCAGAATCACTTGTTTGCAGGGGCCAAAATTAACACTCGCTGAGAGCCAAAAATAGGTAAACATTGGCTTTGGCGAATTAATAAATCTAAACAAGTTAGTTTTTTTTTAGGAACTACAGCATAATACATGGTTGAAATCAAACAGTGCATGATTCTGAATTGTGATTATATGAGTGATTTTTTTCTATTCTAATCCATGATATACAAACTGTCTACTAACGATTTTGAAAAATCTTTGAAAGTTCATTGAAGCTCACAAAATAATTAGGTATTATAATATTTAAAATATTACAAAATACTTGCTGTTTGTATAGCAACTACTTTCTTTTTTGGCCTCTTTTGTCAATTGCAGCTTGCACAACGACAAAATGAACTTCCACAGTCTTTACATTACTAAGTTTCAGGTTGCATTTGATTAATGGTGCCACCATTTTGGACACGCAGGAATGACCATCGTGACAACCCGAGCACTTCATTGACTCGTCCATCATAACAGCAAATTTAGAAACGGTTGTCAAACTAAGGTACTTCATTCAGCACAGCAAAATGAATGGCAAAGAATGCCGGTCATGCTTACCTGACTATTTTTGCTGCTCAATCTCACTAAGCTGCTGTCTTATTTTAGCAATGATTTGACATTTAGTGTGGGTTTTACACGAGGACATGTATATGAAGCAAGCAGTAAACATTTAAAGAGGCCATTCAGCGTCAGAGTTGTTTTTTTGAGTAGCTGGTAAATCTATAAATTTTTCTTGAAGATGTTTAGTTGCTACTTTATTAGATAAACATCACATTTCAATAAGAAATCCATCAGGGAAAATATTGATTTGATCGTAGACAATTTATCACAACCAAACTCTATCAAACCAAAAAAAAGTGCTCATATTCGAAGTGATGTTTAAGTGCTTAGGCATTAAAAGATAACATTAAAGATATATTTCTCTGATATACAGTGACAATGGGATGTCACAATAAATTGAACATTGATCTAATTCTTTTATGCACAAGTCATGTATCAAAATTATGCTCCATGAAGTAAATGAAGGGAAACAGTTATCACTGTTTAACATTTTTACAGCACCCTTCTTGCCGTGAAAAGCAATTTATTGCTATGTTCTTTGAGAATCTTTAACTGATGCTGTATATTGTTTTTTCCCTAAAACTCCAATACATTTATCAAAGCTGTCCAAAAACATAATTCCATGTTTAGGCACACATATTATCAGTAAAATGTGTTTTACAGTTTGAAAATAGTGAAAGGATTGTGTCCTGATCACAGTTCATTCTATTAAACACCAGACAATGCCCATTGTATGATTTTCCCATGACACCAGCCGTCTACCAGTGCTCCAGACTGGCCTGTGATCTCTGCGCTTGCATCATTGAAGGCGGATAAAGTTCAGGGTTCTGCAAGTGGAGATCATAGTATTATAGTCATAAATTACACATCCCACAATGCGGTGGCCCACTTCAAAAACCTGAGAACAGAAAAGCACCAGTAGCTGCTGATTGGTCATGGTCATGGCAGTCAGGTCAAATCGAGCCAGTCGGGTTTCTTATGTGGTTTACAGGTGTGAACGTCCACAGTTTCCTCACAGTCCCTGCACTCCACAGCGCAGCACCATTTGAACTTGCATTCGCATTTGCTCACACGTTTTGCACGTGTGGTGTCATACCCGCGACCGCAGCACATGACCTCGCAGCCGTCCATGCCTCTGGAAGACTTGTTACACACCCGTCCTGCTGTTCCCAGAGAACCTGAATTATAGATGCAGAAATAGAATGTATCAGGGTCATTATTTTTCATTTAGTAATATTATTCCATTCCATAAGCCATTCACTTATTCAGTTCAGTACCTTTTTCTTTAGAAAAATGTTACATGGTAACTATAGTTTTTCCATTGGACAACTGGGTATTTTCGAGTCTGGGTCATACATTATTTCATCTCAAAACCAAAAATGAAACAAATAAATTATAATAAAATAAAAATATATAGTTATTTTTAATAAACAAAAAAATTTAAAAGCTTATCGAATTAAGCATATTTTACCTACTATTATGACAGCTTTTTTTCGTGATGATTAAGCACATTTTTCTTCCTCAGTTGTCCTAACTGTAATGTGCTTTATCTCTGATATTTAATTTTTTATTTTATATTTGTCATTTCAATATTCTGGTGGTTACTTACCTGCCGATCGGTCCATTAGACAATAGTCTGGAGAGTTCTCAATGTATACTAGATCATTTTTGGTCGTTTTCTTGTAATCTCGGTCAGCAACCATGAAGCCTGAACCATCCTGGTTCATTGTGACCTCAACAGCAGTATTGTACTTCTTTCTTAAGTAGTCCCCCGTTTGCCGGAAATCAGACATAGCCAGCCAGCATGTCCTGAGAGCACATGACCCACTGACTCCATGACACTTGCATTCAGTCTTTATGAAACGCTTTACTGCCTAAAGAAAACAGAACTCAACCCATGACCTATGAACCACTCAATGACCCAGATTAAAAGACAAGCTCAATTAGCTTTTCTAATGTTAGAAGATGTTTTATAAACCCCTTCAGGATCATAAGCTGATTACTTGGGTTTTATTTTGCAATGAGAATCAATCAAATGTGGCAATCTTGACACTTACCATTCTCCCACAGCGGTTGTTGTGCAGATTCATCAGTGCTCTAGCATCTTTAACCATTCTCTCTCTGGCATCCACAAAAGCTTTGGCAAACTTGATACCATAATTGATGTTGTCGCTACAGCCGCCCCAGTCAAAGTCTCCTTCTTCATCTCTCGCCCGGCCTCTCCTGTGGGTGTCACAACCGCAGATCTTCAGCTCTCCTTGACTGCACGCTCTGGTGATGGCATAAACCACGCCGGCAGAGGAGATTGCATAAACGAATGCTGCTTCACGGCTACCTGATGGAGGAGAAAAGTGGGTATTTTTTATATTAGCATGTTAAAAATGCAGTTCTATTGTAATGCGTCAAAAAGAATTTGTTTAGTGTTTAATTTCTGCACCAAAATGGGTTATGTGCACTGTTTTATGTTGAGTTTAGTGTCAGCTGGGTTACAGTTGCTTACAGAAAGTGTTTTAACATTTAAAAAGTTCACTTTTGAGTAGTTTTATAGAACCATCAAGCTAATGAGGCTTAAAGCTCTTACTATGGTGTTAAATCTACTGTGCTTTTGTTATATCAGCTCTCTAACATCATCCCTGCTTTTAAGCCCCTTGGCTGGTCTAAGTGTGGGAGGCCACCCTAGAACTTTCAGACATTCGACTGATTTAAGCTGACACTCCTTCACCTTTAGTTTGCTTTTGTCGATTGCACACATAGCCTTGAGGTGTTTTTTTGCCAGTGTAGTGCAAAATGACCCCTATTTTGCTCATTTTCCTCCTCCAGCTCGTGCACTGAGCCAGAACAGAGGGTGATATGTCAAAAAGAGCAGCTTTGTCTGTCTGCCAGAGTCATCTGCACAAATATTTACATCTCCTATTACTGTTTATATATCAGTCTGTAGAGAACCCCCTCCGACTAGCCACTTGTATTTGGAGAATATCCACTCTCTGTCAGACTTTCGCCCATTCTTGGGAAGTGGAGACTTTTTCCCCACCTCTATCCAACATTGTCTCTTGACTTCATGCTTTATGCAGATTTTGTTCTTGTATCATGTAAAGTGGTAATGTCGCACTATTTACTGTACACCTTATGGGCAAATATGCATGGGTGAATCTCACGAAAACATATCCAGGTTAAAGTTTTTCCAAATAATTATTATTTTGCATAAAGGTCATTTTAGGACATTTTTGGACCAAATTCTAATTATTTTTAGTTTTTGTTTTTGTATGTATGTAATTTCCATTATTCTCTATGGTGGTTCGCCTTGGATTCCCTTTTAAAAATGACTGCAATAAATATTTTACAATTTAAAAATATATTTTTTATTATATTAAATATTTTAATATTATTGTTTTATATTTCATATTATTTATTAAATATTTAAGTTTTATATATATATATATATATATATATATATATATATATATATATAATATGTTTTTGCTATAATTAGGTGTTTTGCATAACAATAATTACATATTTGATGAAATTATGACACTTAATTGAAACTTTTGTCAAAATGTGGTCCTAAAACTGTCTTTTTTTATGCAGAATATGCTTTCTTATGCCTTTCTTTTGATTTGGGGTGGCTCTGGTTTGGTAAGATTCACCTCTGCATACAGCTTGATACTTTATGGAATATGATGCTTTTATACATGATACAAAGTTGCATAGTTCATGTACATCAAGTCTTATTACTGTATGATTTTGGTCTCAGCCATTGTTAGGAATAAAGTGTAACACAAACACTGACTGCGCAACATGACACGGCCGAACACAGTATGGTCTCTCTCCAGCGTGCTGCAGTTCCAGCGGTGGTGTCGGAACTGGTGCTGGCATTCTCGGATCCACTCTTTGGCTCCCTCTCCGATGGATTGCATGAGATCTGGGTGTCTTTGGCAGAGCTGCCTCTGCTTGTTCACCAGCCCTGGAATGTTGTCACATATGACCCGTGCACCTAACGCACCAATGTACCTGCAGAAACAAACAGTCACAAATTTTGACTATAGCGTCTGCTAAATTAATAAATCTAATAAATGTCCATTACTATTGCAGTAGCTGGCCAATGTCTTGTGATTATAAATCAATTAATGTCTTGTGTTTTTTTTTTCTCTCCATGCAGTGAAGGTCAGTGGGGTCCAATTTTGCTTTTATGTTCCAGAAATGAATAAAAAGTCATACAGGTTTGGAGGCGAGTGAATGATTACATAGTTTTCCTTTTTAGAAAGAGTTTCATACTCCCTCAATTAGATATATCCCAATTTTTCCCATATCCCATGGTTCTCTGTTGACAAATTTCTACAAGAATGCAGCGAAAACTGACCATTTTAATAATAATACCTTTCATTTTTAAGCACTTTCAAAACATTCAATGACACTGTACATCATAAAAGGAAAGCAATAAAATACAAAATAATACACAATACAAAGCTATACAAAACATACAGACATACAAATCAAACAATCATTTCCTACAAATCTCACATTGATATTTGTCATTATGTTGCAGGTTTCCTGCTAAACAGTCTGACAATTACCTGGTGGACTCTTTTTGTTTAAGCGCACACACAGACACCCTCGGCGAGGTTTATGCTGTGCTCACGCGCCCTTGTCTCCTTCCCTGATCTCATTATCCAGTCAGTCGTGTCTGGGTTTGTGCGACAACACTCCGTACAAACTACTGAACAATTTCCACTCCTCTTATGGCTGTCCCTATCACTCTCTCTCTCTCACACACACACACACTTACATACTAGTGCAAACATACGGCCCAATGAAAGACTTATTCCTCTCGCTGTAGCATCCATGGGAGGGCTTGCTGTTGCCAGCTTTGCACGGCTGCCCTGTTGATCCTTGACACACAGAAACACAATCTCACTCTTCCTCTCTGTTCCAGAACACTTATCAGCTGTATGCGGCTGGGATTTGGAAAGGCCTCTGCACGTGAGCCAGAAAACCGCTACGTGTGAGTTGATTGCAATGATGACAACAATCCCCATAAGTATAGAAATTACCATAGAAACTGAGAGATATTTATCACAATTGGCTCACACGGTTTTGGGCATGCTGCCATGGCTGTCTTGCAGACTCACGTCGTTGAATCCCGGCTGCCTTATGGAGGGCACAAGGGGCCGTATGTATAGTTATTCCAATATAGATGATACAAACGATAACCCTTCTTTTCCTATTCATGAAATACGGTATTATTGTCTATCGTGAGAGAAACCGAGCATTCATTTTAATTGAAAGTATCAAAAAATAGCATGGACTGAGATTATGTTGTTTACTCAGCTGTGGGGCGCTAGGCAGTGCACTGACTATGTTGATATTGCTACCTCTGAGACGTGATGGGGAACTTATGAATGCTGCAATTAGAGAGGTTTTTAAAGGCAAAGTCTGCCATTGTGTCATCATGTCTGGTGTTATACAGTGAAGAAATTGAGATGAAAAGCAATAACTTCAGAACTAAATCACTACAAATCTATATAACATACAAGTAGGTCTGCTGATCCAGCCAAGCCCTGTCATAGAACAGTCTGGAATGTGTTGATCAATGTCACTTTAAGACATTAGACTCCTCTGTCTTTACTAACAACTGCCCTGAGAAATGATTAAACACAGTATATTTATGCATTTCTGCCATCACCTGCAATCTAGAGCTTTTTTTTTTTTCTTTTCTTCTTTCAGATCATCTCATTTTATCTGACTTTTGCATTATACATAGCTTTTTGCTGTTTATTTGCCATTTTAGTACTTTTCATTTGTGTCATTCATATATCACTAACTGTACATTACTAACTGCTCGCTCTTTTGTTATCATGCTCTGGACTATGAACCAAACTGGTATATATATATATATATATATATATATATATATATATATATATATATATATATATATATATATATATATATATATAGGTCTATATATATAAATGTTGCACCACAAGCATTATATTATATACTTTTATACACTTTTTCTATAATGTTAATGTCAATCTAGACTCTCAGAAGTATATTTATATTTGCTAAAAAATTTATTATTGACAGATTAATTTTTTAACTTTAAATCCATTATTTCGCTACTGTAATCTTCTCAAAAAGACATGCTTATACATTTTGTAGCCTACTTTTCTAGGTGATCAAGCGTGTGATTTTTCCGCCAGATGGATTAAAAAACGATGACTATAAATCACATATTTAAAGGGGACATGAGTCATATCTAGTGATTAACAGAAGTTGGAATTTACTGAAATTCAGCCGTGTTATTGCATTATGGGAAACTACGTGTTTTTCCACCCATACAAAAGTGAATAGGCTAACTATATAAAATATGATGTACTATATACTAAACTATACTACTATAGTACTATATACTGTAACTAAATACAAATTTAAACACGCTTTTTACAATGGTTTCGTCTCGACAAACTTTACTTTTCTACTTAAATCCTTACAGTCAAATTAATTTCTCTGAACTTCATGATAATTCTGCTTGCTTATACTGAACTAGGAATTTCCATCATAATTTGGAACCATTCCTGGATCAAACAAGACTCGTATCTTAAACTGAAATTCATTTTTTTTGTGTGTGTGTTTTTTATTCGTAAATGAATTGTTGTTATGATCGTAATGAATTATTGTTATGGTCCCGGATTGTGATATAAATTCAATGAGCGTAGGCTACTTGTTATTAGGAACTTTCTGTTAGATTTATTTTAGGTCTAAAATGAATCAGTGCCAATGCGTGACTCTTGTGCCACTTTGAATAAACACTTAGAAACACCTACCACCAAGACGAGTCCACGCTAGGAGTGAACATGAGCAGCAGTAAGATGAAGGGCAGGTAAATCCTGTGAGCGGTGACTCTAGGTTCACGGCGTGACAGAAATCTGTTCCCGCGCGCCGCGGACGCGCTTCCAAACCCTCGCATGCTGAACACGGTCAGTTTGTCAATGTTTCCAAATCCAACACAAAAAAGGAAATAAAGGGTCGTAGGTTCATATCAAATCGTGAGATGATTTATTTTTTCATTATCTTTCCACGTTAGAATCGATAAAGTTACTCAGAATGAAAACAGAAGCATCCAAATAAAATATTTAATATGCATTAGTATCCAAATGGAGTTACTTTAAGTCTAAGCGCAGGAGGAATCTGAATACTGTCGTCAAATAGTTATCACGGTTCCTAACTGCGTCCGGGCCGCTCCAGTGATAGAGGTACAGTATCTGTCCCGCAGAATCAGATACAGAGTCATATCTCGTGCAGGCTGGGGGTTTCTGCGCGCTGATTGGCTGGAGTCAGCACGAGGAGACGAGATGAATGAGCTCGCGTCAACACTCATTTCCTGATGCTGTCACAGATATCAGCCGCGCTTTTCAACACTGTTAGAGGCGTTACTCCGACCAATTTTTAATGCCTAACATTTAACCATATTTAATGTCTAATTAAGTAAGGGAATCGTGCTGTACAATGGAATGCAGTGACTTAAGTATGTTTAGAGCTTAGGCTACACCTTTAAAAATGAATGAATGGTTTTGCATTCATAACAAATATCAAATTAAGTTTAGTTTATTTTAAAGACAGATAGCACAAGCAAGCTTTTCAACCATTTCACAAAAAGTTTGAGGCAAAAATTACTTGGACAAATTGACTAACTATCTATCTATCTATCTATCGTCTTTTTATCTGGCTATTGCCTTATGTTTCGGTATAATGTTATATGAGGTCAGACATCCAGTGTTTGTTTAGATATCAACATGCTGGACTAGCGTATACTAGTCTATATATAACTCAATTAATACCTTCTCAACAAAGATAGTAGCCATTGCTCATATATTTTGGGATGTGACATTGTCAGTGTACATAATCACCCCAGCTTGCTCATAAAATACACCACTGGTGTTAGATAGAGTGGGAACTGCTTAACAAACAGCAATACAAAGTAAACAACAAAGAGCGCAAGAAAGAAAGTTTCTGGTCACTTACACTCTGTCCTTTAGCTTCCTGCCAAGATCATTAAAGAAGGAAATACGCGCTTTAGGAGATAAGTTGATGTAGCATCCATTTTGTTTGCATGCCATTTATTTACTCATGTTAAAATATTCTAAATATATATATTTTAAGTCTTGGAAACAGACACTCAAATATGCAGACAAGGAACTGATTGCAATACTGTATGAATGTATGTATATATAAATATATATATATATATATATATATATATATATATATATATATATATATATGTTTTTGTGTGTGTGTGTGTGTGTGTGTGTGTCGCAATTGCACATCTAATCACTTCTCCTCTACAAGTTACACTATATCAGGTATCACAAGTTCTGTGCCATAATATTTCAAATACTTAGGTTTACAAGTTTGTTCAGATCACTAACACTATCATTAAGTGTGAACTTTAGTAATAGTGATGCTTGCCTTAGCAACCACCACTAAATATGATTGAATGTCAAATCTAACTACTATTGGAGCTCATACAGTGGAAAGCATCCTTTTTTGTTGTCTTTGTGTGACAAGAATACTTAACCCACTGGGACCCAGGATGTGCACCAATAATTAGTGACGTGTCCTTTCTGTACTGAGAGGTTAGTGCCCTCCCCTCCCCTGATCTAGAGGAGCTGGTGATTATAGCAGTGTGTGGGAGACAGATTTCACCAGGCCAGGCATGCGTCCCTGTCGGCCTCGCAACCTCGACCTACTGTCCCAAACAGGAATGTTAATTAGCAGCATCCACCAGAGGGGGTGACCATCCCCTGACACACAGGACATCTGATAAACCAGTGTAGTCAGCAGAAATAGCAGCACTGATATTTTAAGGAACATTAAATACAAACAATTTGTAAACATTTAATGTAATCAGTATTTTATTTAAACAGTACACACATAACCTGAGATGTTCCCATCCAAGGGAACTCCACACTGCATCTCCTTGGGTACACTTTGGGTAACGAAATACCCACTACACCATGCCACAGTGCATGCCTGTCCACCTGGTGAGAGAGCACCAAAAATAGTGCTTTGGACAGCTAAAAGAACTTTGGGGAAATGGGGAACCCAACCAACACTAATATAAGGAGGGACATCCCATTCAGCCAAGTTGGGAACACAACTGTCCTCAAACAGCTATGTTCCTAGGACAATGGTCCATCTACTTAAAACCCTTTGGGGAGACAGACCAAAGCATGTGGGATTGAGAGGGACTGCCTGCTTGAGAATACCCTGAAATCAGGGGAGGCAGCCTAGCATATAAAAAGGAACCTCAGGGGGACTGCCTACTTAAAAGCACTAGAAAGTGGGGAGGCAGCCCAACCCTGCCACCATAAATATTAGGTAGGAAAAAAGCTCTCGACTCAGGGGGAGATCTTATCAAAGGAAACCAGCCTCAACCGGTACATCTTTGACAAATAATTTCCTGAACAGGGAGACTTTAATCCAAGTGCTCAATCCAAGGAACATGTACATGTGGACTGAAAAGAGGAACAAGGAGCCCATACTCTCGTGAGGGACATCTTGACCCGGGCAGCTAGTCAAAGGGATTTTATTCATACTTACCATATTCATACTATACAGAATGTACTTTTTTAACTGTCGTGAAGTAAATTCAAATGTAGTACCTACTCAGAGTGTATGCGATTTTGGATGCACCGAGGAACACCTGAAAGGGAAAGCACTTCCTGTCAGATTCCTTCCATGCCCCGCCTACAATCCCCATGATCGGTCTGCCTAGGTGCCTCGGCAGCCCCCAACTATGTGTGGTAGGTGCTCATTTCTCATACCTCAAAAGAGAAACAAGCATACGAGGCATTTCTCAGCGTGATCGCATCACGCAACATGCAGAGCGCATTCCGCTGTCTTTACGCACATCGCTCAATTATTCGCACCTTGCTCATGCATTGCACAATATGCATCAATCATGGATGTTGTCAGGTCCTCAAACGGAGGGACGCACTAACTGAACATTTTGCAGAGTGTTTCCTGCATATACGCAAACAGACAGCTCCTGAAGACAAACAAAGCTGATGACGTGCATTACAGGCACCCTCTTATACTTCCGGGTGCTCCGCTAATGATGTCACAGGCTGTGCGGGCCAATGATTTGGAGTATTTTCACACGTGGTTCAGACGCTGGTCATGCTGATGGCATTCCCTAAAGTGTCCCCTAGGGGACGCAGTGTGGAGTTCCCTTGAAGGGGAAATGTGTTTTATATTCAGTTCAAATTAGATTTTTATATTAGATTTAACTGATATGATTTTAATTAATTTTTTATTGTAATTCTTAAACAGATTCAAATTAGATTTTTCAAATTGAGTCCAGCTCAAGACTGTACGAGCAGGAAGTTTGCGCTTGATTGGAACCTGGTAAGACCATTGTGACTGGGGGGGCAGAGTGGCACATACTTCATGCGTGTTTGCCTCTCTGTTTCCCCGACCACACACACTCACACACATATACACACACATAAAGAGGGGATTTAGGATTTAGGGAGAGGCTCCTGGCTGGTTAAACTATGATCCCCGCTCCTGTTAGTCTCACATGGATGCTTGTGATGCACACTCATTTTTCACACGCTTTGTCCCGAGTTTGAGACAGCAGATGCTGGAGGATCTAAGGGTCGATGACAAATATCATCTGTGATTTTTTTTTTGAATTTTTTAACAACAACAACAAAATTGGATTAAATCTCAAAATAACTTTATTTCACATACTATTGTTTAAAAAAACAGAAGGCAGTATATAAGAAATATATGCAGTAAGCTAGTGTACTAGTATTCCTTTCCAAACTTGAATGGCTGAGGATAGGTGATACTGTGCCCTCTGCTGGCTGGATTTAGGCGGTACAAATATGCAAATCTAAAATCATTGCTCCAGCCCATGGCTACAAGTGTAACAAAAAAATTGTAAAAAAAAATTATATTGGTTATAAAAATAACATTCATATCAGATCACAAAATAAAATAAAAAAAAAGGATAAAGAAAAACAACATTATAATGTGATACATCTGTAACATGATTCTGAGCGAGACAAATATTAGGCTAAATATCAAGTACCTTTAGATATACAAAACAAACTGCTATGTAAGAAAGCAAGGGGTTGTTTGCACATGCAATCTGTTAAATATATAGTTCAGTGTATAAACTAGATGACAGGAAAGGGTAAAATGTTCAGATACACAATCATGTGCAGTATTGTGCAAAACTTTTGGGGTGGGTAAGATTTTTTTTATGTTTTTGAAAGAAGTCTTTTATGCTCACCAAGCCTGCATTTATTACATGATCAAAAAATAAAGTAAAAACAGCAATATTGTAAAATATTTTTACAATTTAAAATAACTGATTTCTGTTTGAAATCATTTTAAAATGTCATTTATTCCTGTGATGGTAAAGCTGAATATTCAGCATCATTACTTCAGTCTTCAGTGTCACATGATCCTTCAGAAATCATTCTAATATGCTGATTTGCTGCTCAAAAATATTTATTATTATTATCAATGTTGAAAATAGTTCAAAAGAACAGATTTTTTTTTTATTAAATAATCCTTTATAAGATAGTCTTTACTGTCACTTTTGATCAGTTTCATGCAGCCTTGCTGAATAAAAGTAGTAATTTATAAAAAATAAAAAAAAAGATTGACACCAACCTATTGATTTGTTTGAATAACAATATATAAAACTTTATAGAAGCTGGTGACTGTCTGTGATAAACAGGTGATTTTTCTCATGGTAAAATACAGAATGTATAATGTATTCATGCACACAATCAACATGCATCTCACTGAGATATGGTAATATTGCAAATTTACTTAGAAAATATGTTTCAAATATTCTAAAACTGATTTTAAAAACCTGAAATGTCCCTTACAAAAAAAGAAAAAAAAAAGAAAAAAAAATCAACAGTGTTTGACACGATCAAGTTTGCATCATTTGTGCTTGCTAGCCGCTAGACGACAGCACCAGGTCTGGTTCTTTGCTGTTCTCTGAGTTGCTGCTGCGTCCACAACCGACCGTCATTTGAGCCAAGCGAGCAGCTCGGAGCGTGGCTGGAGAAGGCGGTGTGTCAGTGAGGCCTGGTTTTTTGGGTGGGACTGGAGGTGGGATCCCTTTGGGAATAGTTGGAGACCTGATGGTGGGAGACAACATCCCGGAGAGGGCCAATGTGCGGTAATCTGTGCCGAAAGGGGAACTGTTGGGGGATGTTGGTTTGCTGGGACTTTGCTGAGTGCTGAAGCGACTCAGAGCCTGTGTGACAGTGCTGCGGGCCGCTTGTTTAGAAGAAGTGCTGTCTGGTGGAGTCACATGGGCTGCACAGGGCGAGAAGTCACATGGACTATTCGGAGGGGAGGAGACAGTCTGGGAATCTTGATCAAAGGTGCCTTGGAACTTGTGACGTGCTGCATGGAAGCGCTGGTTGATGCCAGCCTGGTATGCAGCTTGTGTACTGGGCATGTCAGGTGATTGATTGCTGTTTGTAGGGCTGTGAGCTTGTGGATTGGTCTGAGAGCTCTCATTGGTTAACATGCCCTGCTTTTCAACATTCCCATTTTCCTCCATAGGAACATGGTGTCCGTTCATTTTTATCTGCATCTTGTTTGATTTCTCCTCTGCATTGTTCATCTCTCTCCTCAGCTTCTCTAGTTCTTCCTGTAGTGCTCTAGAGCGCGCTTCCTCCTTTCTTAATCTCAGCCCAAGCTGCTCCCTTTCAGTGTCAAACTCGGCCAGCAGCTCCTCTCGCCTCGCCTCCGTTTGCATAGCCCGCTTCTTTTCTTCCTCGAGCTCCGCCCTCAGAGCCTGATTGGCCACTCGCTCACGATCGAGGCGATGGCTGAGTTCGTTGGCGTGCTGGGATTCCTCATGGGCACGAGTGCCGGAGCGTTTGCATTCACGCGTCACCGCCATCATAAGCTGTTTATGCTGGACTCGCTGGTCTTCTAACTGATCGTTCAGTCGTTTGTTCTCCCTCTCCATTCGGGACGTCTTTGCCTTCTCAAACTCCAACTAAAAAAGTATTAAAAAATAAACCAATTAGTTGGAAATAAACTGATAGATTTATAAGTTTACAAAAGAAAATTACATTTTTCTGAAAATAAACACTACTTAAAAGTTTGGGGATTTTTTTTAAATGTTTGTAAAAAAAAATCTCTTACACTCAGCATAGCTGCATTTATTTGATAAAAAATACAGTGAAACAAATATTTTGAAAAATTATTACAATGTATTTTTTTTTTATGTAATTTATCCCTTTGAAGGCAAAGCTGAATTTTTAGCATCATTACTTCAGTGTCACATGATCCTTCAGAAATCATTCTAATATGCTGATTTGAATCATTTCTTATTATCAATGTTGAAAACAGTTTTTTTTTTCACAATACATTCTTTGATTATTATTTAAAATAAACAGCATATATTTGAGAGTTACTTTTGAAAGTTTGAAAAAAAAAAAAAAACTTTTGAACAGTAATGTCTGGAATTATTTTATAATTTGTCATTTCAAGCGCAAATCTCACTAAATTTTATTCAGTTCATTCTTAAAACAAGAAGAAGGAAAAATTAGCCAAAAACGGGAAAACAATTGTATTTCGTAAAAATAAAAAAAAATATATATATAAAAAAAAAAAAGTATCTTATAACAATGTTTGGATACTTTTTACGTCACCTTTCATATTAGCATTAGTTTGCATTTGTAAAAGGATATTTTGCTCAAAAGTAATATCTAATTTTCATGGTTGAGCTCCTAATTTAACATTTTATTCCTACATTTTATTGCTGCTAGAAAATCTTTCCTATTTTTCCTTTATATTTTGTGGCCAATTTTATATTAATATTATGTTCTATTTATATTAAACAGCATGTTTTATTAAATACTGTGTTTTGACAAAGGCTTAAGCAATCAGATTTGTTAATTAGACATTTTCTGTGGGATCTATATTACTTTTGTTGTAATATGCAAAAATGTGCATATTTAATCATATGATACATAATTTGTATATTTAAACGTGTAAAATTTAAAAAAAAATAATGTATATTATATTGTATATTTTAACATCAATAACTCATTTTTACTAAAGCAAAAGAAATTGTAGCCTGTGGTACCTCAAATTAAGATAATATAATTTAAGTATAGTATTTTCAGTTCTTTGTACCTGCTGCAGGAGGCGCTCTCTCTCTTTCTCCAGGATGTAAGTGACATCATCTCCTTCTGCAGTATCCTCAGCATGCTTCCTCTTCTCCTCCTCCAGATCAGCAATGACCTAAAACCACCACAGAGGGGCGACAGAATGAGATACTGATTAGCCTACAAACCAGTCCAATCTCTCCTTGACCTGCTACACTGTGGTAAATCCAATATAAATGATATGATGCTCACATTAGTATCCATGTCAGTGGCTTTCAGCTGCAGTATAAACTCACCCTCCTGTGTCTGTTCTCAGCAGCTGCCAGCTGTTTCAGCATCTTCTCCTGCATCCTTCTGCAGTGTCCGACCACCAACTTCAGAACCGCCAAAGGATCCGAGTGAGCTGTGGCCGCACAGACACCGTCTCGTCTCTGGGAGGAACTTCCTCCGTCTCCCCTGGTCTGGCTCGAGCTCTGGAGGACCTCACCATCTCTCTGCAGGGCCAGGAACGGGTCGCTCAGGTTGTATTTACCATATCGCTCCCACATGTAGGAATCCCTACGCTGGGCCTATAGCGAGACAGAGACAGATAGGGATTTATTGGATTAGTTTAGAAGGATTTCTGCTCATTTCAGTTTTAACAATTAGTGTTTAAAATCCAATTTTCCATAATCTTTTGATATGAAACAGCTATCCGAGATCTGTTATCTTGGTAGTTTGTGACTCATTTTTGTAGCTTCCATTCAAAACTCTGCAAGCCTTGTAAAGAGGCCTCCCTCCACTTTTCTCTCTTTCACACAGACACACTCAGTACAAACTTGCTTTCTAAACAGGAAATGAGATGATAGAGAGCATATGACCCTGCCAAAAGCAACATAAACCATTCTCTTAGGCTCTGTGTATATGTGTGTGTGTTCAGCTCCTGGTGTTTGTTGTTTTAAGTAAGAGGTCAAGGAAGGGGTCCATAAAGGGATGAAACAATTGCTCCAGTATACGAAGGGTCAATGCAGCGAATGGGACACCAAAAAAAGTTCCAGCTGGAGTAATTTAATACCTCCTGAAATGACTCTGAACTAAAAGAACTCATTTGACCCAGAAAAAAAAAACACAGGGACAAGGAACCGAACGGAACTGTTTGAACAGTGAAGAAAGTGTCACTGAGAGCTAGAAAGAGTCTTATATTACATCATTCAAGTAGTGTTGACAATCTGAGAACAACAGAAAAAAAATAAAAATAAAGGAGGAAACCCAAAAGTTACCCAGGGTTGCCAGGTTATTGCTGCATAAGGTGTTCTGGGTGGTTGCTATGGTACACTGGGTAGTTACTAGAAAATTACCAGTTCCAGTTCTAGAAAGTTTCCGAGGTGCTTGAAGGGAGCCCTGGATGATTGCTAGGGAGTTAACTGGTGTTGCTAGGGTGTGTTGGGTGGCTGCTAGAGAGTTTTTAGTGAGTTGCTTGATGGGTATCTTGGGTTGTTTTTAGGGAGTGTGTTGTGTGGTTGCTAAGATGTTCTGGAAAGTTGCTAAGTGGTTGCTAGGGTGTTCTGGGTGGTTACTTAAACTTACAAACATATTTTTGGTTTCAACAAAAGAAGTTTGAGCTTGAATGTAATGAGAAAGGTGGGATGAAACACTTCACCTTGTACAGGGTAGTTTGGAAGGACATGGCGAGTTTTGTGATTTCAGCTGAAAGCTGTAAGACGGGGAGCTGCTGAAAAATGACTAGACATCTACAGGGAAAAGAGGAATGAAAATGAATGCCAGGAGAGAGGGTAAAGACACGCAGATGAATATACATCTAAACAAGTGCAAAATTAACGTTATATCACACCTGCCAGTAGAGGTTTATTTATTTATTTATTGACCATAAATAATCATTACCAGTCACAAAACTATATTCTTCATTATTACATTATGTATATGTATATATATATATATATATATAGTTGTCTTAGGAACACACACACACTATATATATATATATATATATATATATATATATATATATATATATATATATATAATGACCATGTTGAAATGAACAAAGAAAGAAAACATTTCAAAGAAACATGTTCTCCACTGCATTGTCATATCACTCAGCTCATCTGCTCTTTAGAATGACAGATTCAGGTTGTGACATGCATGTCCATCTGGTAAGTGTGTGAGAGAGTATTTGTGTGTTTAATGGTTTACTAACATTCAGAAACATGAGCATGAACTTGCCATATAAGGCAGATCTAAGATTCTACTTCTACAAGAATTTAGGATTATCAGAATCTCACACACTAGACATGAATAATATGGTACATGAGTGTAAGTCAGTACACTTTGACTCTTTGTGAACCTCTGTGGCACTGATGCTGGAACAGATAAATGTGCCGTGTAGACGTGACACAATGAATGAGTGTTTTACAGTCTCTGAAGCAGAAGGGGTGAGACAGAAAGAGAGAAGAAGCTGTGTTTTTGTCTAGAGGAGGCCTGCTGGAAGTGCTTAACAAGAATCTGAGGATGATGGTGGGTGATATTACCACCAATACTTTAATGAAAGCTTGGGGTTTAAAAAATGCATGTCTTGCATATAATAAAAATTAATGTTTTGGGATTTCTGGGATTTTATAGTGGTCACTAAGGTATCCAATGACAAACTGGAAATAAATAAGCTTAAGCATTCACTGGGTAAATTCCTTGATCTGGGAAATATCCTGTGAATTATGTGGAAAAAGATGGTAAACATGAAGGGGAAGAAATCTAAAGTAAGGAAAGGCGTTTCTGAAGTGGACAACTTTAAGATAGGCATCTAGGAGTTGTTGCATAATAAGTAAAATCTTTTTTTTATTATATAACTGCTTTGATTTATGTTTACAGGAAAAGTCAGAAAAGAAAAGTGATAAAAGGAAAGGTCAAAAGGGGTTGCAACATGACAGGTCAGACTCAAATAACTTTTGTGAAAATAAAATGTCAAAATATGGGTGAAATAATATTCTATCGTCATTCTGCATAACAGATATATTTATGTAAAAATTAATGTACTTATTCTGACCTTCACTTATTAAAATATATAAAAGAGTAAGTGATCATACCAAATGTTATAATATTTAAAATTATTAAAAACCTCTTGCTGACAAAAAGGTAAATTCTGGTTTGAAGTATAATGACAAAGATTGGTAAAGATTTAAAATTACAATTAATTCATTTTTGGGGCTGTAAGAACGTATAAAGGTAATTTTTTGCTTAGAAAAAAAAAATAAACAGGACACTTTGGACAATTTTAATTATATTTAAGCTCCATAAAGGTCATTTAAGCTCCAAATAGTCCAAATAAACAACAGCTGTATTGTATGTAAAATATTTTGTTCGGGAAGCTAATGGGTGTCTGCTTCCATTCTATATTTATGATGCTTTCAATTGTGTGTGTGTGTGTGTGTGTGTGTGTGTGTGTGTGTGTGTGTGTGTGTGTGTGTGTGTGTGTGTGTGTGTGTGTTTAGGCTAATAGCTTGAGCAATTATGGGGGCCTTGGGAAGATTAACCATACTAATGACTTAAGATAAGTCAGCCAGTCTGGTGCCTTCAAACAATCTCCGTGTGTGTGTTAGTCTATCTGATAGATAAAGATACCATAAAGAGTATCTTCACTAAGAAAATTAGAGAGACCAGGAATAAAGGTAAACAGCACACTGACAATAGTGAGATACTGTTGCTATCTGCTACCTGCACTCTCAAAATCATCCATACTAGCCCCTCATATGAAGCTTTTTTAAGATTATATATTTATGTTGTTAACTTGCTTGAAACTTTGAGCTGAACACCTGGAAGGTATTCTTTCTGGAACTTCAAGTCTATTTACTTTGTTAGTCATGAAATGTTTTCAAGTTTAAAAGTCAACAGCTGCGAAGGGGCAGAAATAAGCATGAAAATGATTATTTGAGCAAAATACTATTTAGTTCCCCTCTTTTTTTTCAGTGAAAGCACCACAAGCAAATTAATGAATAGTGTTTGTACAGTATGTACGATTAGCATGGCTAATGAAGTTACACAGAGATTAGGAGCTGTTGTGATGTGACTTCTTCCCTCCCGTTGATTTTCCCTTTTTCTTTTGACCAAATGCATAAAGGAAATTTGTAATGTGTGTAAGAGTCAAAGCAGAAAAGTCATGCATTAATGACCTCATTCAAAGCAGGCAGTGAGTGACAGAGATTGTATGACAGAGCATGCCAGAACATCACCCCTAAAAACCACAGAGGGTTTTAGAAGAAATATACAGTTGGGTTAAATATATGCCATCTACTTAAGAAGTCACTTAAAAGTGATTCAAAAGAATGATTAATGTCTGAATCTACTGTTTGTGATGCTCACATAGCCTCAGTCCAATGCTTTCGAGAATAGGAATGCAGCAGATAATATCTGTGCAGGCTTTGATAGAGCTTTACCACAAAAATCATGATCTGAGAGCACAGATGCTGAATTTTATTACCATGCTAACATGATCAGATGAACCAACGGCACTATAATAAAGTTGAAAGCTGATGGTAGACAAAAGTAATAATGTTTGACATGTTTGTGTGTGGCTTTGCAGTGAACAAACAACATTCAAAGTGTATTTCGGAATAAAGCAAGGCTTGATCGGGGGCCCAGAGTATTGGCGTTTGTACTGACGCACATGGTATGCTCAAAAAGGAAGCTGTCTTGCTCACTGTCTGGCTGATTTTGAGTCATTCCTCAATTGCCAAATAAGTAAATCAGCTTTATCCACAGAATTAACTATTGTGATATATCTAAATTGACAGTAAACTCACTGGTCCAGGTTACATTTCACACCAAAGCAAAAAAAAAAAAAAAAAAAAAAAAAAATATGAACACACACACACACACACACACACACACACACACACACACACATATATATATATATAATATGAATAAAAAATTTAGACATATTTTTAGTTTAACATATTTTTTATGAGTTTGAATTGTACACACACACATTTAAAATAAATAAATAAATAAATTGATTGTGAGTTCAGTTTGGCCTGCTGGATCTGGCAGCATTTGGAAGCCTGGTGTCCACCAGGAGTGTGGGACGAGGCCCAGCAACAGCAGTGGAATGTAGTAGGAGACTCACAGAAAAAATAGATAAATAAAAGTTAAGCAGAAAAGAGTTTGATGAAAAAGCAAGGTAAATGAGATCCAGTCTGCTCTAATTAAACCCTGATGAATGCTGTTGAAATTAATGTGTGAAAGCAGTTGAACTGG
The DNA here is from genome assembly GCF_018340385.1 of Cyprinus carpio. Lineage (NCBI taxonomy): Eukaryota > Metazoa > Chordata > Actinopteri > Cypriniformes > Cyprinidae > Cyprinus > Cyprinus carpio. The sequence continues at coordinate 28,066,525 of NC_056577.1, read as the reverse complement.
TAACACAGAAAATAGCAAAACACAGGAAGTACAACAACAGTTTTAACAGTGGGTATGAGAAAATATCAATCATTTTGGCATTTATTTAAGTGTATTATTATTGGCAACTATTCTAAAAACATGTGAGACATTTGTTGCACAGCTAACCAAGAACTCTGCATACCAGCGGCATCATTTCTAGTGTAAGGACAAGTTTTATAAAGGCTAACGATGTTTTTATAAATGTATAGCCTTTATATGTCTTAAACTGAGCTTTGACAGAGATGAACTGTACACTGAGGTTTCTTAGTGTTTAATATACTAGTTTTTAATTTGCTAACGTGTACGATTGAGCTCTGAGCCAGACAAACATCTGGGTTTCATTGAGTGATACAGCTATAATGTCTCTCCTGGGTATCTAGTCTGCTGTGCAAAGAGTTAAACGTGTTTGACAGCCAACTACTGTCATCCGACAATTACTGAAGCATACTATTATTGAAGTATTGAAGTAACCACCATGATAACCAGGGATGGACCGAAAATGTGTTTTAAATAATTATATTAATAAAAAAATATTTAGAATTTGTAGAAATAATTATTTTTTTAAATGGCACACACATATATATACACAAAACAGTTCTTTCTGGTCCTCGAATCTGATTGGCTGAGAGCCTTGTCCAGGCATGCAATATTCTTGTAATACCTTTTGCCTACACACAGCCGTGCTGATATACAGCCATATCGCACTGCTACTCGTGTGATGTTGCTCATATATATGTGTGAGTGTGTGTGTTCTGAAGAAAATGAAACTAAATACAACAAAACTAACTGATTGCAGATTAGCATTCTGTTTTCATCAACTAATGTGACTTTATCGATCACAGCTATCTAGGTCATCATAAAATTCATTCAGGACAATCTGGGTTTGTTTATATATCTGTTTAATGGGAACTCTCTAAGAAATACCAAGAAATACACACCGCAAGATCATAAGAGCTGCCAATCACAGAGGGAGTGTAAATTGATGTACAGTATGACTTGGGTCGCAGCTGCATGGATAAACATGCAACAACAGCACTGTACGTAGCTGAACATCCAAACATCTTGAATGGAAAAATAAGTTCAGATGCTCCTTAATAAATTGTACATGACACAGGAATGATTTTCTCTTTTTTTGTTATGTTGTGATGCCCATTTTCTTTCTGTGCATCACACAAAACTACTGTATAGCTTGAGAAGGCTTAGATGTGTAGTGCACAGGTCATAAACCAATTTTATGGTTCATTTATAGCGTTTTTGGTCCAAATTAAGACCTGTATGAAGATTCTCCAAAAATTCCACAGAAAAAAATAACAGCATATGGGTTTGGAATGACATGTGGCTGTGTAAATAATGACAGAACTTTCATTTTTGAGTGAACTGTTCCTTTAAGAATTAAGAGCAGCATGATTTGCCTGTTCTGCCATTGATTGCCGCTTACAAAGAAACTAAAAAAAAAACATTCTTGTCCATTGATGGGACTTGACTGACCTTGAGTGCCTGTATGACAAAGTCTCTGGCCTCCAGCTCTCCCTCAAGAACACTAAAGAGAAGCAGCACATCTCTCTTACTCAGAGCCTCCACATTCAGCCTCGACTCCTGAAAAGACAACAAACCGCTGCAAATGAGTGGGCGACAAAATACGAAATAAAACTCAAATGCAGACAGAGATTCTAATGACTTTTTTCAGCAAAAGATACACTACATAAGGACAAAGTCTATGCTAAATTGTTTGGAAAACATGCAGTCAGGCAACAATCTCCATGTCTACAAATCTTCTCCCTTCCTTTCCATCTGCAGACCAAATGACTACAGTCTGTTGTATTCTCCATGTGCTTGTCCTGATTATACAGTGTGCTGCTTATTCAGTGCACGGTATAATGAAATAAACAATGCAAACCCACAGTAAACAGATTAACTATATACATTTGCTCATTTGCTTTAGGTTTCCAGTATGACTGCAGCAAGCAGATGTTTTCAGCTACTGCTGCCATTAAACATCAATACCACTTGCAGGCATATTTGTCACAGACACACTACTGTTCAAACCTTTTTTTTTTTAGGTTTTTGAAATGTTTCTTATGTTCACCAATTGGCTGCATTATTTAATTAAAAATACAGTTAAAACTAATATTGTGAAATATAATTACAAATTAAAAAAGAAATGTTTTCTATTTGAATATCTTTTAAAATCTAATTTATTCCTGTGATGCAAATCTCAATTTTCAGCATCATTACTCCAGTCTTCAGTGTCACATGATCCTTTAGAAATCATTCTAATATGCTGATTTGCTGCTCAAGAAACATTTCTTATTATTATTAATGTTGAAAACAATCTTATTTTTCTGGATTTTTTTTCAGGATTTTTGATGAATAGAAAGAACAGCACCATTTATTTGAAAAAGAATCTTTCGTAACATTATAAATGCCTTTACTATCACTTTTAATCAATTTAATGTATCCTTGCTGAATAAAAGTGTTAATTTCTTTAAAAAAAATTTGGTCTTAGCATCAAGAAACAGACTACTTTGATAGTAGAAAAAAATTACTTACCAATCAGGGCATGATTAAATGCATTTTTACTTAATTGCACTAAATCAACAACCTGAATTAAGCCCATCACAATGTTCAGTCTAGTAGACATTTATGCTTCATCAAAAGCCATTTATTTTAAGCCAGTCCTCCTGTAGCAATCAAAGGGTTAACAGGCTTGTCCAAGAACCTAATGGCTATAGATCACAGCTGTGATCTAAAAAAAACCCTTCCCATTTCCATGTTGTTTCTCTTTCTGTGCAGTTCACAGGAAAAGAAATAAGCAAGTCATTTTTCCATTTTACTCATGAGTCAAAGCATCTGTCACACATCAAAGCTAAAGAAAGAGACTTCTTGCTGGAAGGGTGAGACTGACTGAAATTCCTTCCCGAGCTCTTGCTTCTAAATACTCGGTAATTGTGCATGAATAACCTTGAAAATATCGAACCAAGAAAGTATCCCATATAGCTGTGTGCACCATAAATGCTTGACCCTGTGCTGCAAGCTTCAACTGAAATAATCTTATGAAACTCAATCTAGATTTCTACATTCTGACCCCACTTTGCTTTTAATGCTGCTTCATGTCGAGATTTGTGCGGTTAGCCAATGTTTCCACATCACGAAGTCATGAAGGAGTCTCAGGGTGTTACATAATATGCCAGAGACGGAAGACGTCCAGCTACTGTGCTCCAGCTGAAATCTGGAAGCTTGACTTCCACGTCAGAGCTGCCATAAATAGCATTATTGTACTTTGCAGTGCATGATTTCAAATTCTTCTTTTCATCTGTGTTGTGCAACCTTTAGTCAAATCTGTGCTAGTTAATAGCCATCACGTTTCTTTTGATGTATTGTGCGCTGATGGAACCTGCATACTATCTGAGGCCATGAGTATGGAAGAAAGCTTTCATGGTTTGCGGTTTACTCATTCAAACAGTGCTAATTTGAATCGTGTTCCTAAGCAAAGCCATACTTTATAGACACGCTAATTTCACAAGTTCACTTCATAAAGCCCAAAGAAAATTATATCATGCATCAGTAAGTAATTTCAATAACCTAATAGTTATATAGATCAAGTATGAAAAATATAAAAGATACACCAGCTTTTTTAGCCTTTACTAAAACTTATGATTTAGAATGAAATATTGTAGGGAAAGGTGATTAATAAAAAAAAAGAAAAGAAAAACATTCTTTCTTTGATGTGCACTTGAAGATTATCTGAGTGTTCTTCATGGTTGACTAATTTGGCATTTCCTTTTTACCGGTGTCCATGCCTTTCTGAATTAAATGGTGCTACACTATTCAACATCAGCCCAAATGCTTCTTAAATTACCCAGCATTTTTCCCTGGAGCTAGACTGAAGCATGCAGTGTTCGAGTCCAAGCTCACCCGACATGTCAGAGGGTAATTCATTTCATCCTCAAGCTGCTTGTGAGCTACAAAACAGATGGCTCAATGTCAACTGCCTGTTGATGTGATCAGCTGTACAGACCACATAAAGTGTCATATTTTTAACCGTTTAAACCATTTAATAATGTTTTTTTTTCAATCATTATTATTATTATTATAACATACTGTTTTTTTTTTTTAAATAAGGTGCAAAATTCTGAAACCATATTCAGTATACAATTAATAATAAAATAAAAATAACTATTATATTAAACTGGAAAAGTTCCACTTTTTCGTTGATTACCTTTGATGTTATCCATCCAAACCTAATGTACTGCCTTTGACAGCAGTTTTGGGCATCATACGTGCGTGCAGCATTTTTGGGTTCACTGGAGTTCATCTGACTCTCACCGCGTAACGTTAATGTATATGATGCCCAAAACTTATGAACTATTAAACTCAATTTTTGCCCATTGATGCAAAAATGATGCCTAGGTAGACAGCGCACTACGTTTCGAAACACAGCCTTTCACATTTGTGCAGATCTGACAAGCAAAAAGCTGTAATAATAACAATAATAATAATAATAAATATAAATAAATACATAAAAAACAATATGACGTCTCGAATATTTGGACAGTTTTTAATCTCCGTTTCGTTGTTAGAACAGTTGCTGTCAGAAGTGTCGTCTATTTAAAACTGTAATTAGCATTAACTATTCAAACTATTCATACACAAAACTTTCTCTGCCTCTCGTGCTCATTTTCTTTTATTATCTTTTACTATAAAAGTATTAAGAGATGTTATGAAGAGAACATTCTCACCGTTGCGGGTGCCATGCCAGGTTTGATGATAAGTTTCCAATATCTCTCATCGAGCAGCACCGTTGTTTATCATCGGCTTCAACAAAGTTCATACGCTGTGAAGGAACGCAGATAGACATCTTACACAGCCAATGGGATGGAAGTGTTTCAGCACAATAGACCAATTAGAAGCGAGACGCAGGGATAGGAGGCGGGGCGTAACGGGAAAAGTTTATAAAATGGGATTCTTTGTGCAGCTGTGAGAATAGAAAACACTCTACGGTCCTGAATTCCCAACACGACATATTTGGACGGGTTTCTGTGAAAAATAAAGTTTTTATAGTATCAGGGTCGAGTTAGATACATAAACAGTCTAAAAGTCATCCTAAATGTTGAATGTTAGACGTGTTAGTTTGGGTTAGGAATGCACGTGTGCCACCTAGTGGTGTCTTATTGTAGTAAACAATTATTCCAAAATAGTCCAAAAATATTTGGACACTCGTGCCAGAGTTTAAATGAGATAAATCTCAAACTGGGAAACATTTTATTTAAAGAAAAATAAAGAAGAATGTTTCGCAAAAATAAGTTAGGCAAAATAATATATTTGTTTTCAGGCTTTGTATTTACCTAAACAATGCAATAACAATTTAAGTATGTAATAAAAAATAATAATAAATGAAGGTGTGTGGGCAAAATGTGATATAGGGTCAAAAAATTAAACAAGTTGACATGAAAATCCTTCATTAAAAATGTTATATTACAAATTTCATCTGATAAATACAGGCATTTCACAAAGCATTGTACAAAAAAAAACACAATTCATCATCACAATCCTTTCTAGCAACACACATTGACAAAACTGGGCACAATTAAAACCAAACATAGTGTCATTCCCAATATCCAAGACAAATACAATATAATGTGCATCTCAAAACCAGAGCGTCTGTACGGACACACATTGAATAAGGCGCTGTTGACAGGAATTTTTCAGACTGGATCCTTTTCTACAGGTTGGTTTTCAGGTTTGAAGTTGAATATTCTGTCACTGTGCTTCTGTTATTTAAGTCTTAAAGTAAATGCGAGAGTGAAATAGCACCAGTTTGTTGTGATTCAACTCTGTTACAAATACTCACACACAAAGGTAAGAATAATTTACTTAAACATATTTGACTGTACAAAAGCATCTGGCATGTGCAATAAGACAAAATCATACCTGAAAACAACAAATATACAATCCAGAGACATCTGGGCCGAGATGTGGAGTTGTGAAACCACATGATAATATTAGTTCTGTTTGGACTGCACTGTTATACGTACATTATCCAAAGATTTCTTCTGAGCACCGATGCTACTAGTTAAGTCCAGTGATCTGTGAAACCCAGTCAGAATTCCAAATCACTGTTTTATAATGCCTTCCATTTGGTATAAAGTCACTATTTGTGCGATTTTTCATAGGTAGTCGGGTCATTTTCTGTTCCAGTTGAATTTATTTCAGTTCTTTTCTTGAGGAGGTGCAGTTTTAGGCTTTAGCCCCAGTATGTATACAATTTTTTTGTTAATTATTTAAAAAATGTTGTAGTGCAGTCGGGGTTCTGTGGTCACTGGGTCAAGGTCAGTGACATCAGAGGACACACATACACACACTGCCTTTTCAAGGCTTGGAATCTTTCAGCATGTTTATGCGAGCGAAGATCTTGAGGGCGGGTCCTAATTTAATATTCATGGCACTCATTAGATGATCTTCCTTCAGTAGCAGCATGGCCTGTCCATCAATCTCCTGAGCACGGAACTCATCTGCAATCTCCTGGCAACCTAATTGTGAAGTCAAAAAATGTGCCCTATTAATTAACATATTTGTAAAATTCACAGTAATTTATTGTTGCAAAAAAAAAAAGAATTTATACGACAGAATATCAAATCATGTGTCTGTATATATATACACTACTGTTCTAAAGTTTGGGGTTGGTAAGATGTTTTTGTAAAGAGTCTCTTTTGCTCACCAAGGCTGCATTTATTTGATTAAATTCAGTAAAAACAGCAATATTGTGAAATGTTATTACAGTTTAAAATAACTGTTTTCTGTTTTGAGATATTTTAAAATATAATTTATTCCTGTGATGCATCATTACTCCAGTATTCAGTGTCACATGATCCTTTAGAAATCATTCTAATATGCTGATTTCAAGAAACATTTCCTGTTATTAACATTGTTGAAAACATTTGTGCTACTTAACATTTTTGTGAAAAACATGATACATTTTTTTCAGGATTCTTTGATGAATAGAAACGTCAAAAGAACAACATTTATTTGAAACTGATGTTTTTTTTTTACAATGTAAAACAATAGAAAAGTCTTTACTGTCACTTTTAATAAATTGAATGAGTCCTTGCTGAATAAAAGTATTAATTTCTTAAAGAAAACTTGTACTGAACCCATACTTTTAAACAGTAATGTCTTAAAGAGCACTTGGAATATAGTACAATATATATATATATATATATATATATATATATATATATATATATATATACCCCAAATTATACAAGCAGCTTACCTGGCAAAGAACGAATGAACTCAAAAACCTCTTGCACATTCCATTTGGTGGGGTCAGATGGCAGGAAGTGCTGACTTAGGAGAGGAAGCTCTTCGGGATCGTTAGCAGTGACCCCACCTTGAGAAACTATTGGGCCAGAACTGGCTGCAGAGAGGGGGGAAGTTGCTTCCTCATAACTGGAGATATCCGAACAGGGACTGGACTCTCCTTGACTAGGCTGAGATTGGAGAGGTGAGGATATAGATTCTCCCTGAGATTGCTGAGATACAGAGAGCCGCTGTGGGGGATAAAATGAGACAATATGAGCATCATTTACTTTATATAGTTATAGAAAAACATTGTGCAATGCAACACTACAACATTGTACTGAAGTAGCTGTTCACCTGCTTTTTGGCCTCCCTGCCTCTGGGACTATGAGACCTCCTCCTTCTCCACTGATTTATCTGTTTGGTTGTTTTAGTTCTGTCGGGGTGGAACAGACCAACCCGCTTCGTGCAACTTACACTGTATCTGTTCAAAAGTGTTATACATTACCATACAGACAATATCACATATTGCAATATCACAAAAATATATTATTAGTATAGGCAGCTGAATGAGTGAGTATATCTGTTATTTTAGACATTGAGTATCATAACTTCTTAAGTAAACTCAAATTACCGTGAAGTGTCATGCAGCTTTGTTTAAACATGCTTTTCTATATAGACCAATTTGGAGTAGACATATGTCACATGCAGCTGCGCGCACATTGTGGTGGCAGAAAAACACTGGGAACAAGTGGAGGGAAACGGGTAAAATCCATGGAATAAGACAAAAAATGTATTGATGTGCCTTTGGATGTCAATAATTGAATGCAAATAATTTTTATAGGATAGTGATGTCAAAGACCCCATTTGAAGCTAAATGCAGATGTTTAAACGGACGGACTATGGGTGAAGCCGGCTATGATTACCCTACTTTTAAAGCATAAATTTGATTTAAACAATGGGTCTACATAATATTCACATATGCAGTTCATAGGGGACATATTTTATTAGCCGTACAGTTACATCATGAAATAGCCAACTATTTAAACCTAGAACATTGACCTATTTTATCTCAAAATTCGGACTTTTTTCTCACAAATGCAAGTTTATATCTCCTAGTTCTGACTTTATAACTCAATTTAACTCAACAATTGCGAGTTTGTCAATTCTGAGGGGAAAAAAGCCAGAAGAGTGGGATATATACTCATGATTCTGAGCTGAGGGGAAACGAGAGAATGACGAGTTGATTTTTCTTATCAGAATTGTGAGGAAATATAATTTCGGAATTGCGAGAAAAAAGTCAGAATTTTAAAATACAAACTCAAAATGACCTTTTTTATTCTTTTATTCCATGGCTTCCATAGACCGCTACTTTAAAACTGTCATTTTCTGCCACCAGATAGACTCCACCCAAAAAAAAAATACTTCATCACTGTTTGCAAACACCAAAATCGGTCTATATATTTCCATTTAATATGCTTTTGAATCTCTAACCTTTTAGCACAGACCAAGGAACAGAAGCGTTTTGAACGTTTGAACTTGTAGGCAAAGTCGACCCATCCACAGAGCTCACATGTGAGCTTGGGTTCCTCCGATTCCTCCTGAGTCCTCGTGTCTGATAAACAAGTGATAAAATATTTAGTATTAAGTGAAGTATTAATTTACAGTTTATTTATGACTAGCTGAAACACTGTTTGTGTGTAATTGTTGGAATAGTGAGGCATTATTATGAAGCATATGTTTTGCTGCATCTTGATTGCACAAACAGGAAATTCCATATCTTATCACTAATGCATGACACTCCTTTGTTCATAACAATGCAGGTTTCCAATCTTTCAAAACTTTTCCCTGACACTTAAAAAGGTCATGCATCTTACAAAAAAACAGCCATGGGCTGCAGTATTTGTTTGAATCTACTTAATGAAATGTCTACCTTGTTGTCCAGCCTCCTCCATGTCTGAGTTTGTGGCACTGAGGGAATTACTGCTGGCCGTTTTCTCTGGATCTGAGGGAAGCTGTGTGTCTGGTTTCTTGGGGCTGTCTGCCTGCACCGGCAGTATGTCCACCTGACAATACAGCATACAAACATAATGATGTCAGGCTGATCACTGGAACACTGTGAACACTTGTGTTAAGCTGGAGTAAGCAGATCAACAGACAATATTTTTTCCACAGTTTAGTCTGATTTTCAGTGTTGTAAATTATGTCAATTCACTAACATACAATCAAACACATGATGCAGGAAATAAATAAAAAGTAATTAATTAATAAATAAATTATTAATAATAATACAATGATGATGATTGTTGCATTAAAGTATTGTGAATAATAATAATAATTCTAGAACTACAACAATAATTATTAATAACAATGATTGAATACATTTTCAGTTTCAATTTGTATTCATTTTTATAATTAACTTAAAGAATAATAATAATAAATGTATTATTGTTGTTGTATTTACATGATTATGAATAATAAATTTTAGAACAACAATAATTACTATTAACAATACCAATTATTTTTATTATTATTGAATGAATTTCCAGTTTAAATTTGTATTATTATTAGTTTTTTTTTTTAAATAAATAACTGAACAAATAATAAGAATAAATGTATTATTATTACTGTGGTGGTGGTTTTGGTGTTATATAAAAATTATTATGAATAATAATAATAAATAATAAAAATAAATTCTAATAACAACTAAAAATATAGCTGCAAGCAGCGATGGCGGGCCCGAGCCGTCAGCGCAAACGCCACGCCGGTGGCATCAGGAAAGCTGTGCCCAGCGGCACATACACAGTAACCCTCTAGCACAGGGGTGTCCAACCCTGTTAATGGCGATCAACTGTCCTGCAAAGTTTAGCTCCAACCCTAATCAAACACACCTGAAGCAACTAATTAATGTCTTCAGGATTGCTTGAAAATTAAAGGTAGGTGTAACTGATTAGAGTTGGAGCTGAACTTTGCAGGACAGTCGATCGCCAGGAACAGGATTGGGCACACCTGATTTAGCAGTTTGGAATTAAGGGATACAGCAATGAAAGGGTTGATCCAAACCATCAAAAGACACACACACACAACATAATATATAAAACTTGAGTAACACTTCTAATAAGGTTTCAGTTATTAACATTAATTATATTAAATTACATTAACAACAACTGTATGACATTTATCAATGTGAGTCTCTTTCTCTCTGTCTTTCTCACACACTCACACACACACACACACACACACAGACACAAAGAACTATATATATATATATATATAATTCTAAAACATATATATTAATAAGGATTTAGTTTTTAACATTATATAAGTTAACATGTACATCATTTATATAGCATTTATGAATCTTAGTTATTATTATGTTCAAAATGGATTACTACATTATTAATTAAAATGTATAGTTAATGTACATCAGTTACTGTACCATGAATTAACATATACATTTTTTTTACTAACACAAATGCAGTAAAAAAATATGTTGTTCATACTTAGCTTGTACTAATGTTAAATATTACATTATTTAACTATATTATTTAACATAAAATTATATATATATATATATAAATATTTTCACATATATATATATATATATATATATATATATATATATATATAAATGTTAATTAAAGCTTAGTTAAAAATATTTTAATACATTATTTACTAATACATTTTTTATTTTCACTTTTATTTTAAGATTGTTTATGTACTGTGAAATAACCTGAACATTAATATTTTAAATGATAGGATTAACTAACATAGAAAAAGATTAATAAGTGATCTGAAAAAATAGATTGTTCATTGTTAGTTCATGTTAGTTAATGCATTAAATAATGTAAACCAAAAGAGAGCTTATCGTAAATTGTTGCCAAAACTTTTCATGATCTATAACCATTTTTAAAAATCCTTTTAATGATCTATAAACATTTGTGAAATTATTATATAAAACTATATTATCAGTAAAATTCATTAGCTTTTTAAAATGCATATTATTTTTCTTTGAAAGATTTTTATAAATGATTTAAATGCTCTATACACGTTTCTGCAACAATTATTTAAAAGTAATCCTATAGCTCCATCTGGTGGTGGCCATGATTGGTATTACACACTGCACGTCTGGTGTTGCTATCTGAACTGCTCAAAATGAAGCGCGCCTAAATGGAGCGTTAGAACAGACTGGGCATATGCCTACGTAATGCCTGGTTCACGAGCTCTATCTGTAATCCGTATTTTTTTTTCCGAGCCCATGTTAATGGATCAGAGCGATCAAACTGCACATGGCAAAAGATGTGGAACAGAATAGGTTAGAAATAAAAAGGTGCGAATAGAATTAATATCTAGCGCATGAGCATAGAGAGAGTTGTGAGTGCACAGGACACAGTTTGAGCAGAGGAAAACACGTTTTAAGTGCGCGCATTCTCTCATTATTTTAATGTTCTTTCGATGTTCGCGTTACAATAACTCGCTCTCGCTGCTGCTTCTGCACTGCATACACATACTGTATACGCACTGCAGACGGGGGAACGTGTGAACCTGTATAATGTATAAAAAATCTATTTCAACACGAGGCACCACTACAATGAGCTCTATGGCCAATGCATAGCAAGAAAACATGCCTAATAATTCAGCACTCCTGAATATAAGGATTTTTTTTACTTCCAGCCTTCAAAGACAATTATATATCACTCATAAATGATTAAATAACAAATGTATAGTATTTATTAAGATTGATGTGATTTGGAATTGGTAAAATGGTAAAATTGTTTTTTTTATGTCCCTAAAACTGACAGAGGCCCTCAACCACCCTCTCCCCCTCCCTTCCCTCACACAGAGAGAGTGGCCTCAGAGTTAGATCAGATGTCTGACAGTTTTTTAATTTTCTGTTATCCATACAGTGTTGTAAAATCGTGAAACTATGCATATTTCCTCAGAATGACTTGTTCTATGTAGGAAAAATGGTTTTGAAGTGTTTGCAAGCTGCAATTTGAAAATACAAGACAATTAATGTTTCCCTTTTTATTGTTATTTCAAAAAATCACCACGGCAAAACCGTTCAAGCTATCCAAAATCCATTCACAATTTAAGTTCCTCAATGTTTTGGCATCATGTAGAAAAAGTTTGGTGTGTATAGTGTACTTCTCCTCTGAGCAGTATGCATTAATTCACAGCCATATTTTTCCAAAAATCCACATTTAAACCAAAATAGCAGACTTCCTGTTCATCGTAGCTGATGACTGTAAATTAGAAAGTTGTCCGTCTTGATAAGAACAATTTATGTACCGAGTCTGGTGTCTGTAGCTAAAACTTACCCCCCCACTTTTGACAAAAGGTGGCGCTATAGAGTGCCTCCTCCACGCCCATTTATGACCTTTTGCCATTTTTCTAGCTATAATTAATACTGATATGTGTTTTGAGTTTCATGTAATTCTGAGCATTTTATCTGCCTCAAAATCACCAGAACAGAATATTCAAGTTTGACACGTTGCCATGGCAACACTATATTAGATATCAATATCCCCACAACAGATTTACATCGGCCGTGTTTTGTCATTATTCTGATGCAGTTTGAAGCAAACTGAGTAAAAATAAGATGCTGAATACAAAGCATTTTGAAAATGACACACTTCCTGCTGCCAGTTGGTGGCGCTATAACTTTGACTCCTAATAGTCACATCTATGCGATCGGCATCATACAAGGAACAAACCAATGAAGTTTGATCAAAATCAAGGAATGTATGTGGATGTTATTAGACATTTCCTGCTTGTCATTTTTTGCCCTAATTTCAACGCCTCGCCACGGGCAAACCGTTCGAGATATCAAAAATCCCCTGGCAATTTTTCATCCCCAATGTCTTGAGATCATTGTTCACCGAGTTTCGAGGCAAACGGTTGAAAGTCCTCAGAGGAGTATTTCAAATTCCAGAGCATGCTTTTTTTAAACAGCCCTGAATAGCTGACTTCCTGTTGGGCGGAGCCTATGATATAGAGCGCGAAAGTTGTTCGGCTCAATGAGATCTATAAGTGTACAGAGTTTCATATAAATACATGCAAGTATGTGTGAGCTATGGTTCAAGATTTCTGACTGTGTTCCAGGGGGCGCCGTAGAGCCCCTGTGCCACACCCGGGTCCCAGCCTCTGCGGCGTCCTGATGGCCGCAGGTTCCAATGTGTGTGCCAATTTTCAAGAGTTTTTGAGTATGTTAAGGCCCCGAAAAACCCCCGGAAGGTTTATAAAAAAAAAAAAAAAATAATAATAAGAATAATCCTTAGAAAAACAATAGGGCCCTGACCCAATTAAAAAATACCCAAATAAAATTTGAACAACAATACAATTATTATATTATTATTATTATATTTATTATATAATTAAACAATTATAATTAACTGAATTATTAATAATAATAGTGTTATTATCTTAAATTTACTATTACAAATCATTCTAAAATTGTCCACTATTTGAAAATGAGTAGTAGATGTAGTTGTTGTATTAGTATTAGTGTTATTATTGTAACTCACAGGGAATGGCTCAGCTCCCTCCTGAATGACAAAACCCTCGATGACGTGCGTGAGGACATGAGGCTTCACTATGGCTTGAGGTGGCTTGTTCTCGCCGTTTTGTGCCACACTTCCCGTCACAACTGACGGAGGCGGCTCGCTGGAGGCTGCCGAGTGCATGGTCGGGGTCACCTGTGCCCCCGTGGGGTCGCGCGCTGTCTCCACAGAGCCTGGTGGCACAGAAACAAAGTATCGGCTCATCACCAGCAACCACAACAACATCAGCAGATCAAACATCAGCGGTTGCCAGTGTTTATGGGAAAACCTGAGAAAAAAAAACAGCTGCTGGAAATAACACACAAACAATGCACTTATAAAGTTTACGAACATTTAAGGAACAGTTAAGCCAAAACTGGAAAATAATATCTCTTAAGCCAGCCTAAGATATCTGATTTATTATGTTTTTCGGCATAATATACTCTCCCATGCCATCACAACGCATTATTGTTATATTTCTTCTATGAAACACTAGAGAAGTATGCAATCGTTTTGTACGAATAACATCTGACAGCCGACGTTTGTACGTAAATCATGTCAAAATCAGTCAAGAAAATGGGTTACCACGTTTACATGACCATATTTGCTGTGTCTGCTTATTAATTAAGCATAATCGGTTTAAAAACGTGCACATAAACGCATCAATGGCGTTTGACGTCAATTACGTCCAATCAGAGCGGCGCGTAAAACAGCGCCATTTTTAATCTCAACTGCCAAACAAGGATATTTGAGAGCAACCAACGTCTGAGGGGAATTATCAGCCAATAACGACTAAAATTTCATTTGTTCCCCACACAAAGCTATCATATAACTTCGGAATACTGACTACTTGTATTAAGTGTTTGTAATGGCACCAAAGATGGTTATGTCCTTGGTAACGTTAGTTCGGACTCGGGAGCGCGAACTCCTTGTTGGAGGACACAAGTCTGGTAATCCTGCAAGTTTAACAGCAGCGTACTTGATAACGTCACTGTTTGGACAAGATGTCAAAAGACATACTGAAGTTCACTGAAGAATGGAAATAAGGTCGGGACGACATGAGAGTAAGTAAATGATTTCATTTTGTGCGAACTATTACTTTAAAAAACATGCCACCATCATTAAAAAAATCAACCCTGTTGTATTTTTACTCCATTCAGTCTGCGCTGTGTTTAAATCAACGTTAGACACTAGACTGGCTTCAGTTGCGTCGCGTTTTAAGACAGCGTGTCAACTCTACACACAGCTCACAGAAACGCGCCTCGAGACCACTGCGTTTTCATTATAACAGTTAGAGCCCACTAACGAAAACACAAGACATACTGTAGCTTACCGACAAAGCGCAACAAAAAGTCATTTCCCACAGTTGCGCTCCTCAATTCCGTCTCAAAACACGGGGTAAGCCTCATTCCCACGCGCCTGATTATATTAGTGACAGAATATCCAGACTCCGCCACGCTTGAGATTCTACGCAACACGCAGAGTGCGCTGCTTCTTTTCTAGTGCTCCACTCCCACGCACAAGCACAGCACAATCTGCCAGAGAGGCGGTTCAGTCTCTCCCTGGATGGCAGCAGAAGCAGCCTCAAGTACAGGTCACATGACTCTGTAGAGGTTCAATGAATCTTTCACTGTCTGGTGGCAGCGGTTGTGTCTTCTATGCAGGCTATATTGGGCATTATCTGATGGTAGGAAAATACCCTTGTCCAAAACCAGTTTGGTAAGTTACTGACTGATTAGGCGGCAAGGCTGCTAGTGCCTTCTGCCAGGCAAGGAAGTCATGTGACTGGCCCAGAGTCAATTCCAGTCCATATTACTGTGTGTGGGAATTGCATGCCACCCCCCATCCTACTACCTCCTCCTTTGGCAAATCTGGTTCACCATGTGGGTGTCAAAAGCCTTGTATTTTAATGCAGCTGTGATTCTTTAATTCCTCAAACACCTGCAAGCTGCGTACAGTGCCCTCAAGAAAGTATTTGGACACTAAAACCATATATACAATGTATGAATGTCATTGCATTAGATAAGAAAATATAAAACACACTCAAGTCAGTTGTTTGAAGTCAAGTAACACAAGCAGACATTTCAAGCAAAGCACTGCACAAAAAGTCGTTAAAATAACATATACTGTTCAAAATTAAGAGTGTAATTGGTAATATTGTGCTTGTCTCAAATGTTAATGTAACATGTTCATATTATAATTAATGTGAACAACACCTAAAATCACCAATATTTTGGTTATTTGTTTTACTGGTTAGTGTACTACTCTATTGATCTCTCCAGAATATCCATTATGAAATATTTGCAGGATATATGTTAGGTATGGATATTTTTTTGTTTGTTTATTTACTTGTATACAAAATATTGAGGGAATTCGAAGTGCAGAATAACAGGCAGATTTGTATGTGCATTTGGTTGAATAGTTGTTATTGTATTTTGATCCAAGTGAAATAAATAGTGTACATATATACTGTATATATATATATAGAGAGAGAGAGAGAGAGAGAGTATATAAAGAGGTGTAATAAGGTGGTTATTATTGTGTTTTCATAGAATCTTGTGTCCTAGTAATCATTATGTATTGACTTGCAGTTTTATGACTGCATTGTTTGATTGTAAAACTATACTTGTAAACATGAAAATTTTTCAACTGTACCTTGAGCTTGAGATGTAGTGTTAACAGTATCGGCTTTGGATTGTTCAGGGGGGTCGGTGCCTTGGGTCGTAGTGGTTGGCTGCATTTGTACTGGGGGACAAATCTCTCTTACCACCAAAGAGGTGGGCTTCTCCTTGTCGTCCTGAGCAAGTCTTGAACTCTAAATAGTTCAGAAGTAGTTAGTTGCTTCTGATTTATGTTTATTGTATACATTATCTTTAATCTACAATAAGGCTGTAATAAGGGAGTCCATTACCTGGCTTTGTGCTGGTTGGATTTGGAGATTGATGGCCGTCAGTTGGACCGGTTGAGCTTTAGCATGGGCCAGGCCTGTGTGTGAGCCGTGCTGGTTAAGTGCATGGTGGCTTACAGTTGAATGGAAGATGGTGGCCTGTTGACTTTGAGCTGATCCCTGGTTGTGAAGTGCTGGTTTAGGCAAAACCGGAATGATCCCTGCTACCGATGAGGTCTGGGCGGAGCTCTGGATGGTAAGTGAAGCTGTCTGTTGGTGGGGCTGGACAGAGGCGGTCTGCAGTAACTGGGGCTGGGTTCTTGAGGTGGGTGGGGCTTGGGGTTGAATGACAAACTGCTGTGGTTGCTGCTTGATCAGGGCCTGCGGCTGGATTTGGGCATACGCTGGAAAAAGAAACCACAGACAAACACTTACTATTACATACTGTTTCACAAGACTACACATTAAACTGACAGTTGCAAATATAAAACGACAGTAACAGGTACATGTAATTTCATACATTTGGACAATGTTCTTTCAAGCTGGCATGGGTCAATTCCTAAACTGCACAGGTTTCCCTCAGTCATGGGAATTTTCTAGCCCTGGAAACTTTAAAAGTTATAATCCATATGCTCTATTTTTTTTTCTCAATTTAATAATGCTCTTGTTAAAGTAACATTGCAAGCCATTAGTGAATTCTGATTTGTAAGCAAATTAATTTAGTCAATGAATCCGTTTTGAACCACTTCACAAATCCATCTGATAGTTTCAGTAGTGAATCAGTCTGAATATAAATGTCTCTTTAAAATATTTATCCAGGAACGAATAAACATGGAAATTACATTCATTGCAATTCATTGAGTCAAATGTGTGGGAACCTTGACTCCATCTCAACAAATTTTGTTTTATTTTAGATTTTTTGTTGTTTAGTTAGTCTTTTTTTGTTTTGTTGTTGTTGTATCTAATAACATCTGTCTCTGTGTTTAGGTTTTCCAGTACAACTTCTGTATCCAGGACTACAACATTGGAAACTGGATGAGCATTAAAACTGTGATTAGGTGTTTGACTGGAGGACTTGCAGGAAAGTGTGTTAAAATTAAATTTTAACTCAGCAGGAGAACATTCAAGCACACAAAACCTTAAGAGTTGGGCACGTTGAGATCACAACCTCAAAAGTTTATGAGCGGTAAAAGAATCTGAAGAACTCTAACTGGTTGGAAAGTTAGCTAGTGTGTGGTTTTTATGTTTATATATATACGCTTGTGTGTTCTGTCACATGAAATGCACACAGGATATACAAAGCAGAAGTCAGGAACAAATACAGTCTTTCTTTAAAACTGTTAATAGCAAACAGAAAAGGTTCAGTGTGGGAATGTTCTTCCATCTTAATGTGAATGGTGTAGGATGGTGTGTTCAGATGACTCAATCCTCTGTGCTCACTTTCTCTCACTCTTTCTTTCTCCCGGATGTTCAGAATAAGGAGTTGATGAGTTATTCCCTGCAGAGCGCAACCTTGGAAAACCCCGAAATTTCCTGTTGAACGTTCAGCTATATGCAAAGCCACAACACATAACACATTAAAACAATGACATATATGCTTGGAGACATACAACATGTACATTTTCTCACGTTGGGCCGAATCAGATCACTGAAATCTCTCATGTATCTTGCAAATAGAGAAACACTTTTCCTGAGATGATCCCAGATAAAGACCTGTGTCTCCTCTATGCTCTCAGAAGAGATCAGACTGATCTCAGACTGTGCTCAGTTTAACTCCAGTAAGTTTCCTGAGCCATGAAAAGCAATTTTTGAGCAAGATTTTACTTTAGTAGTTGGAGTGCAGTTGATATCTCTGGCTCTTTCCCGCTTTCTTTTAACAAGCCCTCTGGTGTGTGGTTGTTTTCAAAAGAATAGTTTCAATCATTTGTTATAAAAATAAAAGTGAGAGTACACTCAACTTCAAATCAAGCTATTTTTACTTGTTTGGCTGTTCCTACAGAACAAAAACAAGGAGTGAAATCCGACAGTCAGCTGGGAATCATATTCTCAAGAGATGATATTTATGCAAATAGTAAGACTTTTTATAGCAAAATCTCCAGTCCATTCTCTTTCTAGTATCCCCATACATATGATTTTTAATCTAATATTCAGATTTTAATAACATTAGGACGTTTCTTAAATGTAAACTGAACAGTTCATCTAAGAGAATAATCCAGGATGAGTTTCCAGATTTGTGAATATCATTAAGGCACAAGGGAAAAACCATGCATCATAACACACATCACATCAGCTCTCTGGAGCACTCTGCCATGGAAACTACATCCCAACAAATGTCAGGTGGCTTTTTACCTTTTCTTTCCACTGAGGCTCAGTTGGACCCTCTCAAACACACTTGTTCAATCAAACTAAAGCTTGTTTAAGCTTCATTCATTCTGGTATTTGTGTACATAAACAGTGGCATAAACCGTGCACCTGCAAATGATGTGAAAGAAAAGAAATGCAGCTCTAATGAGAAACTGAAATGAAGCGAGTTTATATTAATGCACAAATGTAGCTACACAGTAAAGAGAAGCACGGTTTCATTACAAATTTACCTCTTTTAAATAGCTAGTTGTCTTTATTTTATCACAACCATCAATCATCAGTATTTATAAATACTTTTATTCCAGAATTCTCCTTTCTGGAATGTGAAAGGTGTTTATACACACACACACACACACACACACACACACACACACACACACACACACACACACACACACACACACACACACACACACATATATATACATATATATATATATATATATATATCATATATTTTTTCCAATTTGTCTTTTTTCCTTGGACCTGATGTGAAAAGTATTTTTTCTTTTCTTTTTAATTTGGTCAAACAAAACTCCTATTTCTATTTCTTTTGGCACTAGGCTGGTGCTAATATTGAACCTTGGAGCTACCCTATAGGATTCTTCTTTTTTTTTTTTGCAAACAAAAAATTTAAATTTTCTACAAAAGCATAACTAAACACATAGCAAAGTCTCTACCAGCCTCGACATGCCCAAGTACCTGCTTCTAAGTGTGCAGGATAATTGCCCTGTGTGAGCTGTTATGATTAGAGACCACTGGAATGATGGATGGCAGATGGCAGATGTTGACGTGTATGAAAGACTCATCTGAGAAAGTGCTTGCCCTTCAAAGGCCACATACGCATTAATGCACTTGAGCTTAAGCCATGAGGAACAAATGTAGCCTTGGGTGCATTTCTCCTTTCTTTGGTACTTTAGTGTGTGACATGATGGACAGACAAGTGAAGCTGGAGCTTATAAGAGTGCACATGTCAGAAAACATTTCTGCGGAAATTAATTGAACCTTTCAGGTTGTTTAAAGACCAAATGTGTGCACACACAACAATTTCTGGACCATTCTGGATAAAAGGTGCTAGATGACAACATTACTAGCTCAAATATAAGCCAAAGTAAGAGACGATACTAGTAGTAACTTATTTGTGGAGGACAAATTGAGTGTGAAATTGAGACTTCTTAAATCCACAAAAAAAATACAATTTTTTTTTTTTTTTTTAATTCTTAGAAAAGTGAAATAGTTCTTAGAAAAGCTCTAACATCATTTGCCGTTGCATAAGTGTTGTAATATTTTTAGCGGCACTATAGGTCATATGGGTCTGTGTTTACCTGGTGCGAGTAAGGGATGTGACGAGGAAACATTACGACTCATGTTTACTGCTTTCATCTCTGTTTGCCCTTCCTCTCCTTTCTTCACTCCATCCACGGAAGCAGTGTTCGCATTGCTTTTCCCAGTGTCTGAGCTGGAAGCACTCTGGCTGGGTGTTTTGATGAGTGGGGTGGGCTGAATGGAGACGGGGGTCTGCTTTAAACTCAGTGCCTGCAGACCTGAGGACTGAGAGGTGGAAGACGCCCCCTGCTGGTTGCGCAGGGCAAGGTTCTGCACCTGTGAAAGTCATAAATGCACCAATAAACCTTTTTTTTTTATTGAACTATATTAAAAACATTTGAGTTGTCTTATTTAAAAAGTAATATTTTGCATAGAATTACCTAGGCTGAAGATCCTAAAGTAATGTGCACACTATTCCTATTGGAATATTTATTAGAATTTTGAACCAATTATGATGGCCCTAATCCTAATGTGACAGTTCAATTTATTCATATTCCTTTGCTATTATTAAATATTGGAATATTTATGGTATTATTCATTTGTATTATTAGTAATTAGTAATATAATTAACAGTATTGCATTGGAAATCATAGAGGTGTGCTACAGGTTTCCTTCTGATGTCACTGAGAGAACATTTTATCCTATTAACAAACATATCAGGGTTTTCTAAAAGATCAAAATATACATTTTGTGTTGTGCTGTTTTGGTAAACTATAAAATTCTTTTAGGATTGATTCCTTAAAGTATTTCTAGATAAAAGAGTCTGCTGAATGAATACATGTACAATAAATGTTCCGAATTATAATTGAAATACAAAGTAATCCTATAAATAATCCTTTAGGATTTTTGTGCATCAAGACATGCACAATTTTATGAATGCTTCGTGAAGATAACTGTTTTAAACAGAATATTCATGAATGCAAATGAGAAATGTTTGTGCAGTCATGGGCACTTTTGGATGTGCATATATGTGACCCTGGACCACAAAACCAATCTTAAGTGTCAATTATTAGGATCGGACAATATTTGGCCGAGATATTTGAAAATCTGGAATCTGAGGGTGCAAAAAAAAGCAAAATACTGAGAAAATCACCTTTGAAGTTATCCAAATGAATTCTTAGAGATGCATATTACTAATCAAAAATTAAGTTTTGATATATTTACGGTAGGAAATTTACAAAATATATTCACGGAACATGATCTTTACTTAATATCCTAATGTTTTTTGGCATAAAAGAAAAATCGATAATTTTGACCCATACAATGTTTTTTTTTGGCTACTGCTGAAAATATACCCCAGCGACTTAAGACTTTTTTTGGTTTTGTGGTCCAGGGTCACATATTACAGTAGTGTATATCAGCATGTGTGTACCTGCGCAGAGGCAGACTGTGTGTTATTGGCTGTATTAGTGTCAGACTGTAGAGCAGTTACTGTAGCTGTAGGAGCCAGGATCAGCTGAGGGGACAGAGGGACGGCTCGGCCCAGACTCCTGGCTACATGCACAAGATTACTCTGCTGAGCCTAAAATAATCACACATAAAGATTCTCATTAATATCACATCCTCAGGAAGCTCTCCATCATACTCTGGTTGATCTAGAATGATCTAACCAGTATTAACCAGTTTGCAGTATAACCAGTATGCAGAACCATGTTTAGACTACAACCATGGCATTAGACTACAACAGTAAAAACATGGATTATGCATATTTTAACTATCGTTCACGCCATTATTCTGCAAATTTGAAAAGATGCATATTTATTTTCATTTTGGGCCGTTTTATTACTATAAAACAGCTATATATTGAAAAAGTTCGGAGTAATTATCTAAACAATACATTAAACATGCAACTTTACCTGTAAATAGGATTTTTAGGTGCTTTATCTGCGATATATTGCTTAAAAAAATAAAAATAAACTAAAGGGTCAAATGTTGTTTACATTACTTATCAGTCCCCTAATCTGATTTCATCCTACTTATTTCTGGCATTCAGCAAGAAAGCAAGGACTGATTAAGACTTAATACACAGGCTATATAATATAGAAAGCAGCTTCACAAGCATGAAAGACACTTGTGTTTGTGGTTAGACAGGTGTGCTCACCATCTGGGCCCGCAGGTACATTTGAGCTTGGCTGGCTGTCAGGGTGGAGCTTGTGGCGTTGCCTAGCAACACAGCTTGCTGGGATATCCCAGAGGGGGTGGAGTTTACGTTCTGTGCACGACTGATCAGCTGAGCAGCAGCAGGGGATGTGGTTAAATTAATCTGTGGGAATAAGAGAGACAGAGTTGTGACATGAGCAGCCTGAATGATATGTCACGTGCAAACTAAGATATTGATGTGTTTATAATGTGCTTGTTTTCAGTGGCTGCTAGGGTTGGGCCGATAGACAATGCCATCATCCATCGCTGATGGCTGACAGACATTATGATGTTGCGCTGGCATCATGACCCCCCCCACCCTTTTTGAATGCATCATTTTTTAGTTTCACTATCACTTTCGAGATGTGTGATCGCACATACTCTATTTATACTATGGAGCGGCAGTACTTACCACATATTATACAAGATTATATGTTTGTCAGTGGTACTGAGGATATGCAAATCATTCGCCCTCATGCTCAGTCATCTCTCCTTACACAGTGTCTACACCAATCGCAACAGTTGACGTGTGGCACCGCATTAGCTAAAGACTGTCTACACTGGACGAGACAAAGCGACCGTTGAAAATCATTTGAAATTTGTGTCAGCACGTCATAAATAGAATGCAGCAGTTTACTGTCAGGGATTTGTGGTGTTACTCCGCACCACATCCAGTGTAGACAGCATCACTGATTCTAATGAGTTCTATTGACTGATCTATATATAATGAATCTCTATTATAAATCAGTGGTTCTATAGTATTTAGTCGCCCCGCTAGCATCCAGTGTAGACACGGTGTTGTTGTTTTTCCTTATAAGGATTTATGCTTCGGGCACCCCAGCCATACCCCCAACCCATCCCGCACGCCTTAGCCCCCACCGATATCATCGTCCATCGCGATGTTTCACTGTAGACATCGTCCGATGCCAAATTTGTAGACATCGCCAAACCCTAGTGGCTGCATCCAAATAATAGCTTACTGTGGTCTGTGATGACCCGCTCTGGGTAGACAAGGTCCCATTCTGGTTCGAACTCTGCCTGCCGGTTGCTAAACTGGCCTGAGAGGGAGAAACCATGACAGACAGAGAGTGTAAGTGTATTTGGGTGTATTATGCGTCTGTCTTGCTGTAGGAGACT
Source organism: Cyprinus carpio (assembly GCF_018340385.1). Taxonomy (NCBI): domain Eukaryota; kingdom Metazoa; phylum Chordata; class Actinopteri; order Cypriniformes; family Cyprinidae; genus Cyprinus; species Cyprinus carpio. The sequence goes on along the minus strand of NC_056577.1, from coordinate 28,042,810 downwards.
ATGGATGCTAACTGACCTGCTGCACTGCTGCGAGGCTCTGGAGCTGCGCTGTGCTGAGGTGCTGCTGCTGTAGAGCTGCCGTTTGCAGCATCAGATGCTGCTGCTGAGCTGCATACATCTGCTGCAGGTACTGCGCCGCTGTGCTGGGCTGCCTGTGTAGAGCCTGCTGGATCACCTACCATTCAGGAGAGACAGAATAAAAATGAGAAAACAGATTCAATCTCAATAATTGCTTCACATAGAGAGCAGTGAGATTAGATGGAGTGCAAATTCTGATGATAGAGTAGAGAAGAGCATCGTTCTCATCACTAATAGTACCTTCCTATTGTTTTCTCCCAGCTATGTTAACCATTATCCTGCACTTCCGTTTGTCTCATCCTTTATGTCCTCACCGAACTGCCCACAACTACACAGTTGCTAGGCAACAGGCATCCTGACCCCTGGTCTTGGCATGAGTAAAGTGCAGCCTGAACTGAGTATAACGAACAGTGCTGCTTGTGTCTGATCATGCACTGATCTGTGAATACAGCTGGGTCTTTCCTGTTATGCAGTACATTTCCATGTCAATATCATATATATCATATCACAATTTTTAAAGATAGAAATGTAGTTGGGTTTCTTTAAACAATTAAGAGAACATAGGTGCAGTTTAAGTAATTTAACTACTTTAGATTGATTGGATGTTGCCATTTTTGTATGTCATGTGAAGCACTTTGAGCTGCATTTTATGCATGAAGTGTGCTGTACATCATGATCAAAATAATAATAATAATTATTACAATGTTAATGTTAATAACAACAACAGCATTGTATTGGACCCTTCATATTACTATTATTATTATTATTTTAAAAAAGAAAAGATAATAAAATTAATGATTATATATACTTTAAAGAGATACTCCATCCCAAAATGAAAATTTTGTCATTATTCACTTACCCCCATGTCGTTCCAAACCCGTAAAAGCTTTGTTTGTCTTCGGAACACAATTTAAGATATTTTGGATGAAAACCGGTAGGCTTGAGAATAAATTTGTTATTTTTGTTTTCTTCGTGTACAAAAAGTGTTCTCGTCACTTCATAACATTACGGTTGAATCACTGATGGCAGATGAACTATTCTGACGATGCTTTTCATACTTTCCTGGACCTTGACACTGTTATTTACTTGGCAGTCTATGGGGCAGTCTCAAGCCTACCGGTTTTCATCCAAAATATCTTAAATTGTGTTCCGAAGACGAATGGAGCTTTTATGGGTTTGGAAGGACATGGAGGTAAGTGATTAATGAAAATTTTCATTTTGCGGTGGAGTAACCCTTTAATTACAGTGTTTAAATTGGATATAAGATTAGCAATATGACATTTGGCTGAAATTTAGCAACAGTGTATAATTCCAGGCCACTTCATTTACATGTAGTTAGAGGTTAATAATCTTAATAATGAACCACCACATTCCACATCAGAGGAAAGAATAAGAATATGTCTGAAGCTGAAATCTTCATCCTCATTTCTCTTCTAACTGCAGTAATAATCACACCAGCAGATGGCAGTATGGACTTAAAGTCCAATAATTAAACATTTAAGCAAGAAAAAAAGTGATGTGTAGTGCAATGCAGTGAGTGATTATACAAGAAAGTTTGACAAGCAGAAATGTGGTGAATCGTAAACATGCACACAAATATTATCAACACAATTATAGTTGCCTATATTTGAACTGATTGATTCTGCCAGATGGTTATGGTTTAGGGTGAGTGTGACACGCACCTGTACAGTCTGTCGGTCAGGTATGCCGCTGTATACAGATATCTGTGGAACGGCCGTTCTGCTGCTGCTGCTGCTGGTGGAGATGACAATGCTGGCAGTGGAGGCACTGGTGGTGCCTGTGGAGTTTGTGGTGGAGGTATTGGTGCCTGTACTGCTGCTGGCACTGGAGGCAGGAGTGCTCTGCTCACCCTCCATTGTGCCGCCCCGATGCTTCACCTTTGAACCACGACCACCCCGCTGCCAAACTCGACGCAAACTGAGAGAAACAGAGAATAAGAATTTGTGAATTCCTGTTACTAAAATTCCCTTCTTTTGTCGAGGTCATCGAAACACTGAAGCTATTTCTAGTTTACAGTTATGAAATTTGATGCGTTAACATAAAGAGTACGATAGTAGTATCATGTTATTTAGACTGTACCAAGGTAATGCCATGTTTTTGAATATGTATCATGGTAATTGGCCCTTTGCAGGGAGTTTGATTGACAGGCAAATCTGCCATTTTTGTCAGACAAACAAACCAGACATGAGAGTAGATTAATGTCGGTGGACTTGAACTTGAAAATGTCATCTTGACGTCTTTCTGCGGTTGTTTATTTCATGCTAGTAGAGGAAGATATGATCGGTTCACGTGGCGCCTGAACTGAGGCACTATACAGCAATCTGACACAACTCATAAAAGAGCCATAAAACTGTATTTATTGTTTGAATTTTTAAAAAAAAAATTACAAAATTTGAAAACTTAAACTTTTTCATACCAAAAGTAACCTGCTCTGTTTTGTCTGTCAGACTGCATTGTCAGTTTTCTCTTTGCACTGCAATGTATTTTTCACTGCATGACAACATTATGTGTAGCGTGAGAGCTGTATGGCTTGTCATAGCAACAGTAACTAAGGGGGGGCGGGTCTTTGCGAAGGGACAATTAGGGCGGCATGATTTGGGGAAAAAAATAAATTGTGATTTTTCTGATAAAAATTCAAGAGCAAAAAAAAAAAATGTTTGCTGTGCTGCACAATTTGGCCAAAACTGTGCGATTATATATCAATATGGCTATAATGGTCTTAATGGTAGTACCATAGTGTTCTTTGAAATGCTTTATCATGTAAATACCATGGTCTATAAATACATTAGTCATTCAGTATCATGGTAAATAGCAAAGTACCAAAGTATTACCATTTGATACCATCACAGTACTTTTTAATAAAGGTAACATACAAAAGAAAGGTCCAAGCTGGTAGCCTCAGATGTAAACATCACTTAATTCACATATTGTACTTTTCTGTAACTGACATTATAATTGCATTTGAGTTCATCCTGGACACTGAATTTGAGTGTTATATTTCAGTGAACCTTTTCCTCAGCAGTGTCCAGTAACCACAACAAGAGCAGCCATGGAAGATGGATTACACATCGAGTCAGAAGACTTGCCCATGTCAATATGCGATACAGAACCATGTTAAAGGTTGTCAAACAATACTTGCATCAACAAAGCTTTACTCTTTTGGTTCAGTCTGCTTTTATAGAGAAGGATTAAAAAATTTATCTTGGTTCAATACAAGTCAAGTTTTTTCAACAATGTTGATTGCCACAGACAATAATTTCAAGTTTAAGTTTTAAGTTGGCAAAGCACTGCACATTTGTGTCTATATATGTAATTTATGATCAGTATTTTTTATTTTTTGGAAAGATGTTGATATTTTTAAGTAAGAATGCATTAAATTAATTGAAAGTGGCAGTAAAGACATTTCTAATGTCAAAAGATTTCAATTTCAAGTAAAAGCTTTTCTTTCAAACTCTATTAATCAGAATCCAGAAAAAAAGTATCACAGTTTCCATACAAATATGAAGCAGCACAATTATTTTCAGCATTGATAATAATAAATGTTTCTTGAGCAGCAAATCAGCATATTAGAATGATTTCTAAAGAATCATGTGACACTGAAGACTGGAGTAATGATGCTGAAAATTAAGCTTTAATTAAGCACAGGAATAAATTGCATTTTAAAATATATTCAAGAGAAAAGTTATTTTGAATTGAAACAGTATTTGACCGTATTTTGATCAGATAAATGCAGCTTTGGTGAAAGTAAGAGACTTCAGCATTTAAAAAACATTACCAACCCCAATTCTCCAGAATGTGTTTTTGCATTAACTTCCATTATAAGTGCCTTCTGTAAACATGATGCATGTTTTTAGACCGAGTTGAAATCATTTTCTGTAATAATCTACAGCATGTCAAGAATGCAGTGGACCGAGCTTGTTTCTCAAACATTCTTTAAAGTTAGACATGAATATCATAAGTATGGCAAGAGAAGCATATGTCTGTTCATCCCATGATACAAACATTAAGCATGTAATCAAGGCTAATGAATGAAAAATAGGTGCCTCAGCTGAGGGTTCACCCATCTAAATCTCATCACTTGAATCGCTATAGGCACTGCTGTTTAAATGACTTCTCTCCTTTTCTTTCTGTCTCTCTGTCTTTTGGGGTTTGTTATTCAGGGACAGAAAGTGGTAATGGGATTGAGATGGGGGACAGAAAGAGAACGAGTGTTGGGAGGGGGGTAGCTTTAGAGGAGAAATGTGGCATGGTTTCAATTATACTCATTTAATTACTCACACACATGTGGCTGAGAACCACTAACCCCACACACTCTTAACCCCCTCCTTATCTACCCCGAATCGCCAACCCCCCCACCCTTTCCAAAACAAACCATTATGCCTCCCCCCTTTCTACGTCTTTTATTACACCAAGAGATGGTGTAATATCAATGAGCCCTCCTCCTAAGCCATTTCCTGCGCTCCACAGAACATAGTCAAATAACAATGGAGTTGGGCATTGTAATTAGATAATCTAAATATAAGTCCTGAGCCTCATTAATATGCATGAATGGAAGGGCCATAGGGATATCTAAGAACATGGTTACAAAATTAAAATATTATTAAACGTTGTACAAAAACGAAGATGCTGGCTTTTGCACAAGTTTACTTTTGTGTGTTCTCAATGAGATACTAGCATGCTCCTTACTGCATACTGTGCTCATATATATATATATATATAAAAGTAAGTATGCAGTATGATAAACGTTTCAAACTTCATGTTAAATGTCACATGACCACACTACTTTGCATGTTTAATTCATGCAAATTTAACTTAAATTTAATCCCATGTTGAATATATGTGTGTGTGTGTGTATGTATGTATGTGCATGCTTGGCAATTAAATGTACATGTGATTTTTGCAGTTGATATTGGTGAATTCATCATATGGAACTAGAAAGAAACTGGGTATATCATGCGTTTTGAAAGTTTGTATATTGCAAACTTCATATACATACTTTATACTGCAGAAATAGTACACATATTACTATGGTAGTACTCCATCACAATCTTTTTAGATGTTAACAGCTGTGTTCCTTATTAAACACTGCATCATGGAATGTTATTCACTCATGCTTAAAGCCTGCTTGGTTCATATTTAGCACTTGAGTGGGTCTGTTAATGAGAGGGAAGCTCTTATGTTGAGTCCAAGTCATGGGCCCCACAGAGGCTTCCGGTCCAACCAACCATATGCATCCAGCCAATTAGAGACTCTCTACAGCATACAGTTTAAACAACTATTAAATGCTAAAGCAGAGCTAAAAATAAGTCTGTCAGTAATTCCAAAACACAGAACAAACTAACAAACCATCCCAAAAAGCAAGACTAGTCAAAGGGATTGGGTAAGATGGAAGGATGAGGATGGAAATGGATGACATGGAAAATAGATGTGCATCAATATGCATGCACTGAGAGATTTCACAGACATCCAGGTTAGCCAAGGGCCCACCTCCCAGACAAAAACCAAGCTCCTACCTTTTCTGAGGGGCAGCACGGGCTCCGTTTGGCCCCGTGGTGAGCCCCATGCCTCAGGACCCTAATGCTCCTTTGTCTAGTGTGCGTTCTGCACCCCAATCCTGCCAGATCACCGCTAGCATCCACCGTCCCAGTCGCCAGGCACAGACACACTCTCTCTCTTTTCGTGTTTCTCTCCATCTAACACACGCATGCGAGCCCCCCACCCCGGTTCTGTGGTTTCCTAGCGACAGCCAACTGGGGATGCCTTTTGGACCCCTATTGCAGAGCTGTGTGCTGATTGGGCAATTGGTTCTTTTCTAATGAGGATGATGGTAATGATTTTTTATCCCCCTCTATAAACACGACCACCCCCCCCCCTTTCAGAATATTCACTGGTGATGGCTCGTCCTGCCAAAACAGAGGAAAAGACCTGTCCCATAAAAAGAGACCTGGCTGGAAAATCTATATTTACATTTAATGTTTAAATCTATTTAGAAATATTAACATGATTGATAATTTTGTCTTTGTCAATACAGTCGTTATTGTTGTCTTCATAAAACTTTAGGTTAGGGATTTCAATAAACCTCAGTGCTGAGTATTAAAATTTGGTATATAAATTCATTTATGTAACAGACATGACCCTATGCTAAAACACCCTAGCATCCTGGCAAGTTTATATTAGCTCATTAATTTTTTGCTTTAGAACAATACATCCAGAATGCTCTAGCAACCACTTGGCTGTCCTAACAGCCAAACCACAAAGCACCATCCTAGCAACCATTCAGAATATGATAGAAACCACATAGCAATGTTCTAATAACCACTCAGACACATTAGAAAGATCATGGCAACATCCTAGCAACAAAGCAAAATACCTTAGAAACTGTGTAGCAACACCATAGCAACCACTCATAATGCATTACAAAAAGCATAGTTACTGCCCAGAACAACCTAGCAAGACCCTGGCATTGTGGCAGTGAGTTTTACTGGAGCAAGGATTATCCTCAGTTTTCTTAAGCAAATGTAATTTTCTAGTAAAGAGAAGTGTTGTAATTAAAGGTGCAATATGTAATATTAAGAGCTAGTGGTTGAAATGGGTGTTGCAGTCTAAATTCATAATATTGGAGAGAGTTTTTTTTCCCACCCCCTCCTCCTCAGATGCTTACACAAGTTTCCAGACTTAGAATGCACAACAGGAACAATCGCAATTGTAAAAGGAAGGTGATGATCTTTACATTGTAAGTTGATGAGTTGATTTATCAGTGTTTTAATATTCCTCTGCTCATAGAGATTTTTAGATGGATGGAGATCTGCGGTCTCTGACACAGTTTGTTTGCTTGCTTCCATGGCTGCAATACGCTGTTTTCTGACCACCCTGGGTGCTGAAATACTATTGGGTAAATTAGGTAAAAAAACAGACATTCTGACAGGGAACTCACATTTCAAAGCAGAATAACTCGCTATAGCATTGTTTTTCGGAGAAACAAGTACAGTATGTGAACTTTGCAAGTTTCCTAAATATCTTCAAACATATTATGGTACTTTAATGCTTTAGTACAATCAAAAAAAAAATACATACAGCACCTTTTATGGCAGTGCTGAAAACAAAGACAAAGAAGAGACACCAAGCGCACAGTGTTGGTTGATGAAGTGTTGTCTGCTGATGAGGCTGCCTCTTAATAATCAGTGATGAGAGCATCACTTAGCAAAGGGTAAAAACCCACGACTGCTGCGGCAATCACAATCAAACCACACACTCATGAAAAACAGACTGTATGTGCTACAGAAAGTGAATAGGCTTTTGGGACCCGCTTATATCGGAGCACAACAAAAGACCATTCTGGTCATTCTGAAGAGGCCTTACTAAATTGAAAATATACATACAAGGGGGCCTATCTGACCTTGAAGGAGGAGATAAGAACAGCAGTGTCCTGAAAAGTAAACTGAGGTACTTATTGTGTAATACCTCTGGGCTGTGTTATTCTATAATGTACTTTCTTATTTAATATATTGATTGCACACAGGCGGGCATGAATGTCATTGATTGCCATCTACTTATTAGCATATAGATTAGCTTCTGGTGGGGCTGGATAAATTAAGGTGGAAGAAGGAAGGTTAGAGAAGGAATGAGGAGGATGAAAGAAGGTAGGCAAGGTGGAAACAGCATGAAGAGAAGGAACAGAGCAAATGACTGCAAACAACAGGGTGAGAAGATTCTGTTTTTTGTTTTATAACAAGGGACACAAGTAAAGTAAAAATTCATATTTTTAGTCTCCAATTCTGCTTTTTGTCATCATTGTTCAATTCATTCATTCTCTTTGTGTTATCTATCACCTCCCTCTCTTATTTTTTCGTCATTTCCACATGTGCTTCATCCATTCAGATGGGGGTAGAAAGAATGAGAGTGAACAGAGAAAAAGACAAACTGAATATGGGATGAGACAGGAAAATCAAGACGGACAGATGAGGAAGAGGCAGTAAACTGGGATGGGATGAGATGGGATGGGGGTGCTGCTGTCTGTCTGGTCTGAGTCTGATCCATATTAGTTACTCACTCATCCACTCAGCATGAAATGAATGGGGGGCAGGGAAATGAGGCGGGGGTGGGCAGCCACCGGGAGCGGCGGAGGGGGCGAGGACAGATGTGAGAGCATTGAAAGATGGAGGAATGCTGATTTCACAGTCTCTCACATCACTAAATTTGGACTCATTTAGCACATTTAATGAACTGCTGTAAAAGTCATAGTAAACCCCAGTCTGTCAGTGGTAACTAGTCTGGTTATGTTGGTAATAATGGACTGCTGATCATCAGATAGCTCATCAATGATTTTTTTTTCTTCTTTTTTTTTTCTCTTTTGTCCCTTACATGTTTTTTTCATTGTTGATTATTGGGTTCACTGACAATTGCAGATTTATATATATAAAAAAATTAAATGTTATTTAATAGATTTTTATACTATTTTATTATATTGTCTTTTTATTGAGTTTTATATTATTATTTATGATAATATAAAATTCAATAAAATTAGATATTATTATATTTTATAATAGCTTTATTTTTTATTTGATTTATATTTTATGTACTTTATATTTTTGTTTACAATTATTTGACAAACTTATTTATAAAAGTAACTTATTTAAAATATTTACATTTCTTAATAATCAATATTTTATTTTAGATAACTTTAACCTTGAAAACCTGGCACTGAAAAAACTAAATGGTTTGAATTTTAGGGAAAAAAAAAATCAGACTGATGTCAATAAATTAACATGATGGATATGAAATTGTCACCAAAAAACTGTCGATTTTTACACCAAGTACAAATTGTACCGTTTAAATTAACTGAAAGTAAGCATCAATCTGTATGCATTATGTTGCATAATATTCAACTTCAGTTAATATTTTATTCATATACTGTTTTTTTTTACAATACACATTGTTTCAGGGCAGCTTTACGGAAAATCATGATGTTAATGTTTATAATATCTTAATATCTTCATGCCTTATAGTCACATTTAGCAGATTAGAGTTTGGCTATAATATACTTTATATTTTTAAGCGATACAATCAATCAAGCCATTGAGATATGCATGCAATACTATATGACCTGAACAGCAAATCACAGCCATAGAGCACTTGCCGGTGGTCTTTACTTGACTAATGGCAGTGTACAACAGTGAAAAGTTCCATCTTTTTCCATCTTGCTCTCTTTTCTTTCTCCTCTGAGACTCAGTTAATTGGTGTCCCTTTGGTACCCCAATCTGTGGCAGTAGAGCCGCTACGGTCCCAGACAGACATTCCCAAGTGACACTGTTTCCCTCAGCAGAGCCACAGCATCAAATGCAGCGGAGATGGATTAACTCTCCCTAAGAAGGCTGTGAATATAGTACACTGATGATGACCACTAAGATGGGTTACCGAGGGGGCCCCTCATACTTATTAATGGGAAGTAGGATATGAATGTCAGTAATGAGCACCTCTGGAACCGCAAACCTTATTATGATTGTAAAAAAAGAATAATGATGTTGGCATCGGTTGTTAGGCGTTCATTGATTTATTCTTTTATATGGCTAGTGTAGTTTTGGTTATTTATCTCCTTCATAAACACATCAACATTTAAATTAAACGTGCCCTGACTACATAATAAGAACACATGAACAGCCAAATACTACTAACTTTGTCTTACTGAACATTTTTCCCTATTTTGTTGTAATTACGGTGCATGCAAATAGTGCATTTGTGCAATGGCTTTCTACAGTAACATTTTTGCTTTTGCCTGATGTTACATGTTCATGCATGTTTCAATGGTGAGAAATTGCACTTTTAATAATAAAAATTGCTCCAAAAGTTGCTCCAGGCAGCTCTTTTTAAAAGTCCTACTTTAGATGCCAATATTCTTGTCAGTAAATCTGGGAGCACATAGGTTACATTTCGACTTCTTTAAACAGCAGGTCATATGGGTTTTCTAAAAATATATTTTTTGCAGTTTGTAACATAGCTATCCTTCATGTTTACAGTCTGCAAAGTGCATGATAAATAAAGATATTGTCTCTCAAAAGAAAGAGTCGACTCTGAACCGGCTTAACGAGTCATCAAATTTTTTAATCTTCTGCCTGTTACCTGTATACTGTACGTGACAAGGTAACACATTTGCATAATCCAGGCCTGCCCGCAAAATACAAACAATCTGACCTACAGTACACACAAACACTTCCACTAGTTAGTGTTTTTATATCACGTCGAGAAGACCTGTGTTTTCAGCCTCACTGGGCATTCGAACACAGCTCCCATACGTGCACCTTAAATAAGTAAATACTAATAATGAATGCAATAAAACTGCTGTCACATCATGTAAAGTACCACATACAAAGTTTAAACTTACCACTGGGAAACGTCCTGATCAAGTGGAGTTTCCGGTTGAGCGACTACATCGGTATCATCCCCGGACTCAGGCTCGAATTGATAAGGTAATATCGATGCCAATTTTTTAAACCATATACAGGGCCTGAATTTCGTTTTCGAAAATGGGGGGGAATTCCCCCTTTAGGTGGCTCTTATGGGGGGGGGGGGGGGGTTAGGGTATATTTTTAGACATATTTTTAAACTACAATCATCCAAACTAAATGTTTCGTCAGTGTATTTGTGTTTTACAATTTATAATGTTGTTGATTCATATTTATATCGTGAGGAAGATACTTAAAAAAAAAAACTTTCAAACTCTGAATTGAATTTATTTTAACTAAAAAAGACAAGTAAACAATCAGTAATAAAATAAGAATAGATTAATGACAAATGGCACAAACAATCAAAAACCAAGATACAACTAAAATTAACTGTGCTTTAAGTTTTTCAGGTAGGTTTAACAGTAATATTCAGGTACAGAAATACCACAGAAACAGAATAATCTATTTAACTTTAAAATAACACTGGTTAGTCTTCAATGTAAAAATAAACATTAATGACAACAGCGGGCTTATTTAGGTTACTGTCTCTTTAAGACCTCATGCATGGATCAAACTGTTACACATAAGTTTTGTTTCTCAACTGTTTACATTAACTTAATAGCCTGTATACTGACAAAGTTTAGTATAAATCCACTGTTTACATGAATACTCATCAAGACGGGCACTCTCAGATGCGTCTCTATGTGCGTGCGCTTTGGGTGTGAGGCGGCTCATAGAAAGGGTCTCACAGTCACAGAGCGTGCAAGTACTGAATTAAGCACTTGAATGTTTAAAATTGTAAGACTCAAAAGCACGTGCAAATGATACATTATGTCGTCTGTCTCGAGTGTCTTTCAAGCTGAAATATTTCCCGGGAATTTCCTGCATTATAAGCTCGGAAACTGCGTGAATCAGTAGAATTATGCGCAATCCCCGCAATCCCGTGCCGAAATTCAAGTTCCGTTATAGCATCTTTGTTTACAAGTAAACCTCTGGAGCAAAAAAAAATGGTAATATGGTAATGGCCATTTGTTTCCGACATGCATTGTATACAGAAAGACCAATCACAACAGACTTGGCCAGCTGACCAATCAGAACAGAGTAGGCTAATGGAAGGGAGGGGTTTACAAACATTAAGCTCAGAGCTGCTTTGAACGAATAGTTTCGAAATCATTGAAAAATGATTCTAATATTAAATGTATATTCTGAGAAAATTACAATGGTTTCTGACCTTATATGCATTTAAACCTGTTATAGGGGACTCCAACACAATATTAGGACCCTTTAAAATATCATATGACCTGCTCTTTAATTAATCTGGCGATCATATCTACTGGGACTGACAGCATGGACTTTGCAAACCCACAGTTTTAGCCAGGTAAACACACGTTTATATGCACACTGAGGGATCCGTCTTTGACTCTGGGTTAAAACTGAGACACTCAAAACCCTAATTCCTTCAAGTAATCGGCACGTTAGAGTAAGCGCACACAATCAGGCTCCCAGTGCAATTAACCTTCAGTCCCACTCACAGGAATTCTGGATCACTGCACAGAGGAGAGAAGATGGTTTATTTAATAAAAGCACTTTAACAGACAGCTTCAGAAAAAGCTTCTGGATTATAGTATAGGTGGATGGGCAGACAGATTCTTTCACACAGAGTGTATTTGCTAAGACAAGCATCACTATTGTTATTACTCATATTAGTTGTGGATGATACCACAAATTATGTGTCTTGTTGGGAAGAAGTTAGCTGTTTTCTAAAGAGACTAACAATTTACATCTGTCAGACAGAAAAATGGGTATCCAGCTAGTGAAAGCTAGAGATGATCCTGAACATGCTAGCATCATAGTGGTGAGTTTTGCATGGTGAAGCAGCTCTCAAATTAATTGAAATTCATTGCGTTTGAATCTTTGAATTTAATTTTATAATCCTGTACACTGATTTTATTTGCTTTAGAAGAGCTAGTCAGAATAAGGAACCGCGAACTTTATTCTGATTGTTAAAACAAAATAATGATGTTGGCATTGGTTGTTAGGTGTTCATTGATTTATTCTTTCATATGGCTAGCCTAGTTTTATTTGTCTCCTTAATAAACACATCACCATTTAAATTCAAGGTGCACTGAGTAATTTATTATCTTTGTCTTCAATTAATGTATACTCATGAGATAATTCTAACTAATTATATATTTACTGCGACAACAAAAGGCCCAAACACACCTACCATAAATTCTCAAAACAATGAGAGTGTGTTTGGCAAAAGGTAAACAACCTGAACCAAGTGGCAGCATAATGATTCCATGAGGCAGAAGGGAATTTTAATTGTTTGGGAAACTGCAGATCAGAACATTCTGGATTTAATATGATGCAGAAGTTTTTTTTGTTTGTTTTTTTGTCACAGGATCTGGTTTGGATTGATTTGCGCCTCTCGTTCTAATCCAGCTGTGTTGTTATTTGGCTGAAACGCCAACTTGGAAGTGCTAAAGAGAAAAGCAGTTTAAACGTACGCACATGTCATGTACACAATCATCCAATTGCACTGTGGTCTGGCGCACTCATTCACATGGTATCCATTCTAAATAATCTGGCCTAATGTGGGTCACATGGAATGCCAAGGGCACAGTGACCCGGCCCTGACCCCAGACTTGACTCTTTCAGATGCACATACATATACTGTACTTGGCATGAAGGAAACTGACCTTCAATAGAATATCATTTAGATTAACTGTTTTGTATCCAATTCTTTATCATTTCAAAAAGGCTGATAATATTTCTACCATCCTTTGGATTTGGAGTTTATCTAAAGTAAGTGATGTGTTAAGCATTCAAGCTTATCATTATACACAAGAATGGCAGGTTTTGTGTAACGAAATAGGATTGTTGTCTAAATAATAGTGTATTTTGTCTATATAGGTTTGCCAACAGCAGGCCAATGCCCTCACATCCACATTGTCGTCCCTCGAGCTGTCAGATCTGGACTAGCTGGCTTTGAAACAGGTCTGGAAGCATGCAGTAAGAAAGGAAACACATTCCCTCTCCCTAATTCCTTCCCTCCTTGTTTAAGAACCACGAGAAGGAAGGGATTTCACAACATGCACATAAATAATGCCTACCTTACACTTTGGCTTTGCCTTTCTTTCCTAGGTCTGGATTACGTCCTGCTTTCCTGCTATCCTACACCATTTCTGGGTTGTGTTTGTGCTGTAAGCTTTACCGCAGACCAGAGAGAGAGAAAGTAGGGGGGGAATCTAGGCATTAGCATTCCAAAGGTCACATGTGACACAGCCTCAGCCAATCACAGGACGGCATGCTTTCATGACCCTCCCCCTTCTTCCTAAATCCCTCCCCTGCTTCTTGTTCTGTCAGTCTACCTGCACCATGGCAACACAAAGGGCTTCTCGCTTGAAATGCATGCTGAAAAGTTGTGAAGGTGAAGAGTATGAACAATGCCTTCATTAATGATCTGTTTGCTTAAAATAATCTGCAAGTTAATTGTTTAACCTGTGAAAGCATAGCCATTTGTTAAATATATAATATAGTTGTTGACTTCTATATAAACGCAGTGGGGTTGTAATATATGCAAACATATTCAAATCATGGGGCATGGAGATCACAGTAAAACACAGTCCTGGGGCCCTGGGGTTAAGGTGATTGGTTGAAAGGCTAATTCCGAGTGTGTTGATTGGTCTAGAGGGTGATTGGCTTGCATGTCAATGGTCATGTGTTTGTTCCTAATTATGGGGGAGGTGGAAGCCACTGCAAAATATATATAGCATATCCATGTATTTGTGAAGGCAAGGCTGCAATATTTTATTACCAAGAAATACGGGACTTTTATACATTTATGTACCCAGATATGCTTGTTTTGTTGCTCTTTTTTTCTAGAAACAGAAGAACCGCTCAGAACACACAGCAACTGCTACCCTACCCCAAGGTGTTGAGTTTTGGACCGACAAGCACTGCTTATATTTTCATAAGAAAATATGGAAATCTAGTTTATCTTTCAACAGTTATGATTTATCTTAAGGTAGAGCAGATGGATCGAAAAAGTAATTTATTTCACATAAAATGAAATTGATTGTAGCTAATGTGAAGACTATTAGTAGTTAGTGTATGACATGCCTTGTCTTTTTATCATACTCTCGAAAATCAGTATTATATAGCGTAGCAATATGATTGCTGGGTACAAATCATATTTTACACTGTATTTTAATCTCACACACCTCCCTGTCTAGCATCAGATGTCTGATATTCATAAATCTCTGTATGCATCATAAGGATTATTCTAAATAATTAATCTGCAATATGACTTATCTGGTTTGACCGGTACTTAATTATCTGGTCCCCAACAGTTCCCCCGATACTCCACTTCCAGACACAGTGACCCACTGCCTTAACCTGATTTCCAGTAAAACAGTAATTCCCATAAGCCCCACTGTGGAGAAGAAGAGGCAATCGGCGGTATATCACATTTCACCTGAGAGGTGGATTTCATAGCCGTCACCCTGTAGAGCAATGGACCTCCAAATTGACATGAGCATCATATTATGTGGTCGTGTAATATAATATGCATAATTCATGGGCGAGAAGATGAAATATTTATGTGGAGTGCCGCTGATGTTCACAGAGAAATACCTGCAACGGTTCCTTTGATGTCCCCTGAGTATTTCCCACAGTATGATCTTGTATGGGATAAAATAGGCTTTTAATTTAGGAGAACTGGGGGGGGGGGGGGTTAATTTGTTAATCAAATTAGTAAATTAATGTTTTTTAAATTTTAAAAATACTATTTGGTTGACCCTTTGCAAGCACAGGTCTAAAGCATGTTCTTGATTCTTGATGTTAGGTCGGTATGTTATCACCTCATTTGACCTCAAAGCAAAGAGGAAATGTAATATTATATGAGTTCACAGCTAGAAGTGATCTGCCATTCATAATCTTGAATGGAAGTCCAGTTTACTTATAATAGAGCTTTTCCACGCTGTAGGCTATTTTAAATTGGTATCGTTTTTCTGTATGTTGATTAAGGATGGAGGCGTGTGGACTGGTGTGAAATCAAAAGTAGGTCAGTGTAGGGAAATACGTAAACTATGCTATGGCTGCCATCTAGTGGTCAAAATTAGATTTACATTTTGAATATTGAGCTATTTTCGTGAGATTGTTAGCTGGAATATTGATAGGCCTATGCGTGGTTTTTTATTTATAATATATATATATATATATATATATATATATATATATATATATATATATATATATATATATATATATATATATATATATAGTATAATGATTCTAATTTTTGCATAGATTGAAAAAATACATATACTACACAGTAGATAATAATTAATTTTTTTTTTTTTTTTTTTTTTTAAATTTAAATTAATGTGCTATGCTGACTGGATTGGTTTTATATTCATTCCAACCAACATTTTTTTCCACTAACCTGGCTCACCTGATCCATATTACATATAGTAAAGGCCACCATTTGTTTTCCATTTTCTAAAAAAAAAGTCTTGCAGTGACTCGTAAGCTCCACCCTTTGGCCGTCTATGTCATTGTGGGATGGTTGTGGCATTGCTGTGTCCTCTAATGGCCTTGTGCAAAATGTGAGACATACAACAGTGGAAAAATGTGAGGTTAGTGAGGACACGGGTCAGAAATGAAAATATGAGAGCTGGCTTATGAGGTTGTGGGAATCTGAAGATCTGAATCTTTTTTCGTGACATCTGTTCATCAGAATTGGGCATTGTTTTAAAAAAAGAACGAAACACTCATTCTTCCACAAGGGGGCTTGCGTGGGTCCTCTTCAGTTCTCATACTCAACCAAAACTTCACACACTAACTAAAATTTTAATCAGCTGTATAAAGCATTTTTATGCAGTGAAAACAGATATAATACTTGTGGATATTTACTCCAACGAACATTTCTCAGGTTGAGTTTAATTTTGAGTCCGTTTGTACCTTGACAAATTAAAAAATTGTTAAATTTAACATGCTAACCTTTGACCTTTTGTCAACTCACATTGCCATGCATAAAGTAAAAAAAGAAGTCTGTATTTCAGTTCAATTTAATTTTTTTAATTTGTAGCTTTTCAGCAATAGTATTTTTAGATAGTATGGTATTGTCACTGGTGGTGCGGGAGAGAAGCACGTAAATGAGGAAGATGATGATGATGACACAAAGTCTTTAATAATCCACACAGGGGTAATCCACAGGGAGAAGGCAGAAACACACATACACATCCACGAGACCAGACAACCAAACACTGAACAGAATGCAGTTTATAAGGGGACGTTAATGAGGGTAATAGACAAGACACACCTGAAAATAATGACACAATCAACATGAGACAGAAACTAGCCCTGCGTCTCAATGTTCATACTATCCATCCTAAATAGTATGTGAGATTAGAATAAATGTGTCCCAAAGCATAGTATGCTGAAAAGAGTATGCCAAAAGTCCCCTGATAGTCTACTATTTCAGGTCGATTTTTGAAGTGTGGATCAATGCACACTCTAATGGCTAAAATTGCCCACAATCCATTGCGCTTTGGCGAAGGATTCGATCCAGAACTGCAAACGAATAAAACTCGTTAGCAAAACTACAAATTTGGCGGATGCACGCGATCGATGGTTAGAGAGGTTAACAAAAAGGGGTTTGAGTTACTAATAATCAACATTTAACCTGGTAAAAAAAAATATTTATTTATTGTTATCCATGTTATATTTCATCTGCAACAGCAATGTGAACTTTTATAAACATCCATTTGGTCATTAACTTTTAAATGCATCATTATGCAGAAAATGAGCAGATCAACGAGCTACTTCTTTTCTATCCAGTAGGGTAGGAAGTTAAGTTAAATTAAATGAAATGTGGAAGATGTTAACTGTGACGAGATGATTGACAGGCCAGTTTACAGTGACAGGGTGCATGTAACAGGTGCAACAGAGTGGTCCTTTAAGACACAATCCTGTGACGTGATAGTATATCCCAAAGCTTGCCCACTATTCTACTACACACTCAAAAGTGTGTCATTTTTCTACACCAAAAGAGTACATACTTTAAGGGTGTAGTATAAGTAGGCACACTGAGACGCAGGGTAGGTCACACAGAAAACATGAGGAATGAAAACAGCCCTGGGGTGTGACAGGTATGTAGTATTTATACAATCATGTAAAACAATCAAGCATTACTGGAACAAAAAATGAAACAGCAAAAAAAGAGATAATTTCTCATTTAATTCTTTGTGTATGTGTTTCCACCTAGGTGTGCTATGTAGCAGAAAAACGCTTTAAAATGTCATTTTTAACCACAAGTTAAAAAAAACTGCTCATCTTCTTTTTATCTAATGTCGCTGACTTAACCACTTCCTGAAAACTGCCGACCGAGTTAGTAGCAAGAAAGACTGACTAACATTAACTATATATACATGTACATATAGTTATATATAGATACACACACACACACACACACACACATACATACAGTATATATATATATAAAACATATACACACACACTATATATATATATACATATACGTGTATACATGCGTACACACTTTTGTTAAGAATTTCAGTGATGAAAAAACATGCACTATGCATTGTATTACAAATACAACATTTCAAGTATCTAATACAAAAATAGTATTACAGTAAAACTCACTATATACTGGAATAAATGTATAATTGTATTTCAGATAGTTTTCCTTCCTTTTTCTAAGAATTGCAAGGAAGTTTTTCTCTTGTGGACGGTGCTGTATTTTAGGTTGTATATTTACATAGAAATTTTCAGTATTCTTCTCTCATTGTTACTTGTTTATTTGTCTAGTTACGTGAATGACTTGTGACCTTTGCAGTCAGGATATTTAGTCTGAAATGAGAAGACTGTTAGCTTTTCCTTGTAGCTTGAATGGTCATGAATGGTCTTCAAAAGAGCCTGTTTGGCGACTTGGAAGGGTTGTTCATATGATCAGATCTGAGAGATGGAGGTGTCTGCCTTAATGGCACCATTAGAAGTTTGTTTCAAGTGTAGACTGACTAAAAGTAATCAGTCTAAGTGACCAAAATAACATTGCCCTATCTGTTCTTGAACTGAAGTTCCTATATCTGAGAACAGTAGTTATTATATACTATGTATTATTTTTAAAGCAGCGATGAATGTTTCAATCATGATAATGAGCATTTCAATCACCTTTGCCTTGGAAAAATTATCTTTAAATCACATTTTAACCTTTTGTGTTGACTCCTATAGCAGATCATGTTGTTATGATGAGACCCCGCAGTTTATCGGAAGTATTTTGAGAATAATGTTTTTTTTTTAAATGTTTTAAAATGTTATTTCTTTTCAATTAACAGATTTATTATTTTTATGTGACACTTAGTAAAACATTTCATGACTCTGAACTCAAATTAAATTACTAAATGGAGAATGAATTACCTGGTATACTGTAGGACATTAGTGAGAAAGAGATCCTGTTGTACCTGTGGAGCCAGTCAGTCCACATTGCAGATTTGGCACCATTTTACCCTTTGAACAAAACAACAGTGTGCTACTAAACAAAGAGTGAGAAGAATTTGTGTGTGACTAAAATTGTGTAATATGAACTGGCCGATGATGAGCTAATGTTATGCAGCATTTGTCTGGCTATGCAGTTACCACAGTTACAGTGGGAATTTATAAAGTATGAAAGCATTCACACTCTCTAAGCTTCTACAAGGACCAGTAAGCAAATACTAACACTCACTGAATGCTGTCAAGCCTTCATAGGGTCTTTTGATTCGGTTGCTTGGCCGCTGTCCTGAATCTGACATCTTGCAGACATTCAGTCAGCTTTGCATTTGTTTTGGACGTGTGTTTGTGTGCTTGAAAGGCAAAACCCTATCCTCCCCTACTAGCGGATTTATTTGTCAGCAGGTGATTCTACCTTTCACCAGTGCTGGGGCATTCTAACACTGTCTGCATTACACCCACCATGCTGCACATTTCCCCTGTGGTGGTTATAAGTTTTGCATTTCTACACCTTGAGTTCTCAAGTTCTCATTTTCACTTTCAGAAGTGTGACTGTGTCCTCAGACAACCTTTATGTACAACAGAGAAAGACGGATGTGCATCCATTTTGCAAACAATATGAGATTTTTGAGATATTACTTTAATATGAGACATTAATTTTAAACTTAAAGTTTTCAAAACTAGAAATTAACACAGATGAATGTGTTGAATTACATGGCAACAAAAAATTAAAAAAAATATTAATAAAAATATAATTTAAAAAATTGTTGTTGCTTTGTGTAGCCATACTTTCTCTGAACAGCTTTTTACATTCTTTATTGACTGCTGCAATCATACATCTGCAAATTATTATTATTATTTGAATAGAAAGCTTAATTCAATTTTTTAGTTAATTCAGAAATGTATGTTCTCATTTGAAGTTGTATGGATTGCTTTTGTGACACTTTTGAACATGCTTTGTGTCGTTTTTGAGGCTGAAAACCTTAGGAATTGCATAGAAGAGAGCAACAAGCATCTTAAGAATTTCTCCTTGTGTTCCACGGAAGAATTAAGTCATAAAGGTCTGGAACGACATGAGGGTGAGTCAATTTTTGGTTGAATTTATTCCTTTAAAAGTGCTGCACTTTCTGGTTGCGATCTCGATCAATGTTAAGAGTTATTGAATTGTACAAAATGCCACAGATGTAAAATTAAATGCAGAACCTGAACTTGCAGTTACTGCTCTTGTATAGAACATATTGGTTTGTTCAGAAACTAAAGTCATGGTAGCTTAGGACTGCTGACTGTCCCAATGACAAAAGGTTTAAGAAAGCATAATGATACAGTATGTGATGCTACCACGAAACATCACAGTTTCCATTCAGCTGATTTTGACTGAAGCTGAGCGGATGATACGAGGTCATAAAATTTTTCCATGGCTCTGGAAGGCAGGATTAACTAGGCTGTGGTTGGCTCATCAGAAGCTGAGCTGCTGTTTCATTCAAATTCCTGTTTAAACAAATAGATGTGAGATGGCAGAGGAGGGACGTGCCGTCAGATGGCAGATGTGCATGCTCGCACACATCTAGTGGGTTTGGCTTTCAGGGCGTGCATGTGTCAGCAAGAGCGTATTCACTTCCCCAGTAATGGGAATTAGGTTTAGAAAGAGTGTTTGTGAGTATGAGAGAGGCAGAGAGACGCAAAGGTTTTTCAAATTTACGAGAAGTTCGCAAGGAAAAGAGGGACCAGTAATGGAAGTAATATAATAATAATAATAATAATAATAATAGCAAAATTAGATTTTTTTATTCTTTTAGAAGAAAATTTTAATTGTGCTTGTCTCCACAGGGCAAATAGTGTCTGATTGCTTGGAAAACTAGTTGTATGATTTGAACTGTCATTTATTTCCTTAGCACAAACATTGTATAAAATAATTTTTATTTTAATTTTTTTTTATTATGATTATTGCAAATGAAATTTTAATGAATAAAATTAAAATGATCGGCATTTTGTCAATATTTTATCATTTTTATTATACATAGCATTTTGATAACTTTTATAATTATTGCACATGCAATTTTAATAAAATTAAATAAAATTATCAGATTAATCAGCATTGATCATTATTTCATGATTATTATCTATTCAGTATTTTGATCAATCTTATAAATATTATACATGCAATTTTAATGAATTAATTAAAAAAAATTATTATGTGATATATATATATATATATATATATATATATATATATATATATATATATATATATATATATATATATATATATTATCAAATGCATCCAAATGCAGATTCAATTTTATTATATTATTTTTAGTTATTTATTTTGGTTTTGTTGGCAGTTTTTAAGACCTCATTTTAATTAGAGGACTAAAAAATGTGAGACAATGGGATTTAAAAATTGTGAAAATCTTAAAAGATATTCTGACCAGCCACAGCACTTTTCCATTTACTTTCAGGTAAAATATACCCTTAAAGTTTGATGCCCATGTTATTCTTAGCTGCCTAAATCTCTCATGGTCCATGGATGGGGCCATCATGAGAGAAGATTTAAGACTGAAAGGTTGAACAGGAGACTGTGATGGTAAGATAGCTGGATCACTATGGGGTGTAACAGAAGGAGAGTAAAAGAAAAAGAGATGTGAAAGGTGGCACACAAGCGTTACACCTCAGCATCATGTGCTTGTAAATCTAAACCAGTTTGATCCTGATCGCAAACACAAACACACACACACACATTCAAACCCAGTTCTACTGAAAGGCCAACACCCACACAGAGAGGCGGTGACACTTGATGATTCAAGTGATAAAATATGCCACTTCCTGTATAATCACAGACTACTCTGCAGTCATAAACCTGACCTATATTTTCTGGTATATCAACATGCTTTCAAAACACCTCACCTCAAATGATTCTGTTTACTAGAGGAATGCTAATATATTCATAACGAAAGCTTATAAATGCTCACATTCATCCTGCACTTGTTTAAAGAGATGGAGTTGTGGATTTTCCTGTCAAACTGCTCTGATGAAAACTCTGGTTCATTAGCGACTTTGACAAAACATATAGACTCCACACAAATGGATACATGGAATTCTAGTTTTCAATCAAGTGAATGGATTATTTTTACAAATATTTAGTCTGTCTGGGGGCTTTAAGAAAACCAGGTTGTTACTGAGGCAGGACGGTACTCTGGTGCTCGACTGGTTTAAAAGCACTTTGGCTTGACTCTGGCTGACAGCTTGTTTTTTTATATATTGTGCCCAGTTGCAGGGAAAAGCTGGAGTGGCAGATGCTTAATTGGACATAATGAAAGCCAGAGGGGATGAAGCATGACTAGGTTCAGTGGTCGCTCACTATTTTCTCATCAGTTTTGCTTATTCAGTTTTATTTATATCATTAAACATGAACAGTGGGCCCAAAAAAAGTTATCTTCTTTTTTTTTAACAGTACACTACCAGTCAAAAGTTTGGTGCCCGTAAGGTATTTTTATGTTTTTGAAAAAACTTTCTTCTTTGCCAATGCTGCATTTTTTTTTATTTGGTCAAAATACACTAAAATAGTAATATTGTGAAATGTTATTACAATTTGTAATCCATTACTTTATTCCTGCATTTATTTATTTTTTTCTAGTCTTCAGTATCACATGATCCTTCAGAAATAATTCCAGTTAGCTGATTCGGTGCATGAATAAACTGAATAAACATTTCAGACAACCAGTTTTTTTGTGGAAATTGAGATCTTTTTCTTTTTCTTTGATAAATAGAAATTTCCAAAACTGTGAATGTAAATCTTTTGTAACATTGTAAATGTCTTTGTCCCTTTTGAATATTTAATGCATCCTTGCTGAATAAAAGTATTATTTTTTTTTATTTTTTTTTCTTTTTCAAAAAAATACATTTACATCAAACTTTTAAATTGTAAATCCTTCTTGTTTTGAAAGCTTTGACAAGTGTGCTTATGCTACTTTTCTTTAAAAGTCTTTTGGTTTAATATTTTATTATGCAATGTAATAACTTTGGTGTTGCATAAGTCTATAAATTCCTCTCAAAGCTAATAGGCATATAATGGCATTCTTCAGTGTAGGTAAAATGTATAGGCCTGTATGTATGGCCCTAGCAATAATTAACCATTGAATAAATAAAAGAATAAATGTATTAACTGATTGAAAAGTCAGTAGATACAAGCACAGACAACGATTACCCCAGTTTGAGATAATATATTTTTGTCTCTTAGTGTCCAAATATACATTTTAATATTTTGACATTTATTTTAATGTTTATTTTGTTTGTTATATTAGATTATTTTTTATTTTGGCATGCTTTACTGATTATATAAATTGGAATATAGTAGGTTAATCCTTTGATAAAGTTAATTTGTGTGCAACGTTGTGTTTGTTAGTGTCTATATATCCTCAGATACTATAAAATGGTTTACAGTTGCATCAGCCAGTATAATATGTCGTAACCAGGGCTATGTTTTCAGGAGGGCGGCATCTACCTATTTAATGTCAATCTCTTTAGTGGCCCAACCAAGAATAAATTACGACTTTCTGTATCCCACACTTACCAGTCTTTTTATAGTTTTAACAGGAATTCAAAAGGAATCCACAGAGAACCTGACGATGCTCCATGGAGATTCAGCTTCACGTTCAGAATTGAACGAAGACATGTATTACAGAATCCTTTACAGTATATCCAAGTTGGAGCTAAGAAAAATGGCACATAAAATGGAAAGCAGAGTCCCAAGAGACTGAAAGTCATTGGATTATGAAGATTTGTGAATTCTAATGAAGAATCTGGAATTGAGGGCTCACAAAGATCCCTACTGAACAAGCTCTTTAATGACACAACAGTAGCAATCGATCACAGCTGAGCTCCTTAGATAAAATGACCTTAGTAATTCACATTTCTAGGGACAAGAACCTGTATCGATACTCCAGGCAGTTAATATAGTAGCCCTTGGACACCCTACAGGCTTGTTTCTGTCATGTATCAATCGAGTATTTCCTCCATAGCTGCACTGTTGCTAGGCTGCTGTTTACACTGACACAAACCAAACATGCTCACGGTTTACTGAGCGTCTGCAGTGACAGCTGCTGATATGTAGTTAGGAATGTTTATTATGCTTTTTTTATTTATTGTTATTATTATTACATAAAACACATTTAGAGGAATTGTTCACCCAGATCAAGTTTAGTCAAGAATAGTCAAACTTGAAAGTCAAGTTTGCATCAACATGAGTAAATTTAGTTGTGAATTATGTTTCATTCATATCCTAAGGTAAAATGTTAACTTTGACATTCCTAAAACATTTATTTACTATTGAGTTTGGGTGGGACTTGTCAAAGTGCTCATCTATTCTAATATTTTTATTTATTTATTTTTACTTAGAGACTAGGACTCACACATTTAACATCACAAATGTGAACTACGAGGTGTTACCTGCTTTTGCTCCAGAAACATAGGCAGAAATAGAGCGAGGGATTTTATTGAACATTTCAGACCAATTTTTATGACTAAATTTAAGATTTTTTGCAGCTTTTAATATGCTAGCATATAGATGACGTCAAAGCTAGTTGACATAAATGAAAAGGTATAATTAAAGAATGGTTTTTATGTGACATTTAGGGAGTAAAACAGATGGTAGAACAGAAATGTAAGTTGTAACTCATTTTAAATACAGTATTCTCTATGTATGAAAGGTATAAATCAGCAGATGGTGATTTATTATATATTTCACATATTTCTTGGCCCATGGACAAAGCAAAGCAGGATATATAAATGTGCTTGAGGATATCTCTTTACTTGCTCCTAACTACTTTGATATCTTTCAGAGATTTGATTAAATGAACCTTGCAGACTTTGCTGAAGTCTGGTTCTTCCTGAAATGCTCGATGCATCAGTTAACTTGTCAACAAAACTTTGTTCCCCAGTGGACTGATAAAGCTGGTGTACCGAAACAATCATCCTATGACATTATCAAATCAAAGTGGATTGAGTAAATCAGCAATGTAGTCACTTAAAGTTCAGGGGTCTTAGCATTACACTTCACGTCTGTAAAGCTACATAGACATGTCAGTATTGCATCAGCCGGACATTTCCAGCTGATATCAGTACAGAGTCAGTTAGCTGAAGCGTGCCTCATTGTGTGTTATCTTTCATGTGTGTTTAGTTTAATTTTAGGAAATACTATGGCAGTAAAACAATCAGACAACTTTTTACTGATAACAGTCAATCCTGAGTCTGTTTGGAGGCTCAGAACAAGACTTTATGTTGACCGGTAGTTATGAACAACCTCAATAAGAGTGCCCCACCTTATCTGCTCCACCACATTCAATCTGAATCAGAGAAGTATACAGAAATATTGATGCTGATATGGTTATCAAATTACTATCCCAATGTTTATTTTGTAGTCAGTTTGTGATTGGTTGAAAGTTTAGGTATGCTGGTTTATAGATAATGGCAAAAGAACCATTTCAGGAGTCTTAAGCTGGTTCTCCTTATGGGTTCGTGGATGTTGACAGGAACTGTAAGGGGTGAATGCATTTGAGAATTTTCTCAGACATCTTAAACATGCTATTATATAGAACATCTACTATTATGTAACTGTTAAGATTATAAATGTTTTGGAATTAGTATTATTTGCTATAGATTTAAACTTTGGCAATGAGGCACTTGTCAAGACCATGTGACAAATGGCCTTTTAGAGTTTTTAAGCTCTACAAATTGAACTTTGCTATTAAGAAGGCAGCATTGCTGTGTTTGCATTCTATCAGCCAGCGGATATGAGACGTCTGTTTGCAATATTACGCAACATTTTACAGTAACAATCTAAGGTTTTGTTTATTTTTGCTCACGAGTTAGTGGAAGATACTATAGGTTGGTTAATGTATCTTTTGGACCTAACTACTATACAAAAGGATTAGCACTAAAATTTTATTTAAGCTACACTTTATCTATTTGATGCGGTGACCATATTACGTTTGCACAAATTTGAATGAAAGGAATATAATGACTAAGATTAGACACAAATACTACTTTGTTAAAGTTATCTCTTCAAATTCCACCACGTTGATCTGATTAAGTAATTTGCATATTTCAAGTAAATACTTCTAAATCCTCTATTCAACTTATAAAAACAAATGCAATAGGCTTAGAGGTCTAACATCTTTGTGGACCATTGTGACCTGATACTTTTGTTGCACACATCTAGAATGAAATCTTTATGTGTGATGCATGTTTTAAGCTTTTTAGCAGCATTTCGTTAATTATGTCTTAAAACAATTAACCTTTTAATGGCATGAGAAAAATGTCTTTTTGTTTTTCTAGAGACAAAAGTCTGATGTAAAGATTGATGGAACTAAATTAAAGTGTATTATAATGTTAAAAAAAGATATACTAATTACTTTGGCAGATAATGTCAGCAATTAACCCTCTGGTGAATGACAATGATACTGAATGAATCTGTATGCATAAAATAAATTGCAAAAATAAAAAAATATATTAGAAATCAAATAAATAAACATTAGGATTTTTTTGTTTACAATTTGTTAATTTAAAGGGTAAAAATGCTGCTACTACACTTTTTGGTAAAACATTGCTGAAGTCTTTATAAATCTGCTGAGGTGCTGAATTAAACAATGCCCTACAATGGTGCTATTAACCAACCCATGAGATTTGACGGGCCTGGCCTAAATGGGGCAGTGACTCAGCAGGGCAAAACTGGCAGAGAGGGCATTGGGCGTTTCAGTGCTGTTGTAGCAGGCTTGTTAGTTCTGCAACCAATATATCAGATTTCACAGCTATGAAAGCCCTTGGCCTCAACTGTTCTGGCGGTAAAATGTCATAGGTACAGTAAAGTTTATATCACCAGTAAGAACATGCATATGCAAGGCCAAAGTATGAGCTGGCCAGGGCTGTGTCGGGATTCACTCCCAGTGACTCAAACAACACAAAGACATACTGACCAGTCCATTCATCCATCCTGTGCATAGAGCACAAGGATGCAAGCTGACTGGGCATTAGTTTAGACAGCTAAGATATATAAATAAAAGGTCAGTCTGTGGCCTTGACCTTCTGGCATGATGCTATGCTAATTCAGCTATACGACCTTTTGACCTTAGCTACGCAATGTTTTTGGTTCTAAATAAAGCTCTTATCAAAATAGATGTCTATTATACGCCCTACAGTATATGCTCTTTATAACTCCTCCTTTAAAGGTTTATTTATTTATTTATTTTCAGATCGCAATGAAATGCCACAGCTAAAAGTGATTCAGAGTAAAGGTAAGATTACTCAAATAAATCAGCCTTTTGTGTTTGTGTGTGTGTGTGTGTGTATTCTTGAAAGAACTTGTCTTTAGGGCTGGGCAATACCACTTATTTTCTGACTTCTTAACAACTACCATCAAAGCCTACAACAATTCAAAACATCAGTGCCTTTAGCAACTTTAGTAAAAAAAAAAAAAAAAAAAAAAAAATTATATTTGTCACATTTAGCTTAGTTATTTAGATTATTGGTAAACAGCCCAAAACAGTGAAATATGTTCAGCTAAAAACATCTTAAATTTCAATCTGTTTTTTAAACAAATCTTGTAGTTTCAAAAGACTTGGAATATTGTGCACAAGTAGTATGGACTACTTTAATGATACTTTTATGTTGCTTTTGCATCTATTAAGCATTTGATAGCCACGGTTCTTTTTTACTTTCATTATACTAAAAAAGGGGGCAATAATTCATGAAAATTTGAAATAAGAGTAAATAATAAGGAAAATTAGTTGAATTCACAGTTGAAAAAAAAAACACCCGCTTAGATGCAAGGTGTGATTATTTGTCTGTTGAAAGACATATACTGTACTATTGTCCAGTTTCTGTATTCAGAGCTCAATTCTCACAACTCAGTCAATAAAACCCCTCACCACCTGCGATTAACTGAAAACCCAACACTGTGTAGACTCATTGTGATCCTACCAAGGTAATGGTGTGTCTACTGTAAAAAACATTTCACTTTAATGTTACATTTATCCTTTGTAAATATGAATGAACGTGGTAGAAAATAAAAACAACTCTAAGCTGATTTATATTAAACACATGGCTTAGTGAAAATGTGTTTATCATGTAGTATCCATACTAAGCATTTAGTTGTCAGCTGATCCACAGGTTATGTTTATTATCTAAAATATGAAGTTATATCACTCTCATGAGCAGCTTTTGTGTTTTGAAAACAGTCTGAGATTGCCGTGCCTGTTTGGAACAGATTTAAGGAACAAAAAAAAAAAAAAAACTCACATAAAATGTTATTTCTAAAAATGCCATATGAACTGCATGTGACTAGAAATGCTTAGCTTTAGATAAACAAAAGGTTTATATATTTTGATTTAAAGTATGTATGCAAAATTTTGAATAATATCAATAAATGTAGTTATAATTGTTATATAAATATTATTTTATAATAATAGACTGTACATTTGTTATAATATTTAAATAATGCATTGTAAATACATTTTGATTATAATTACATATTATAATTACGTATAATTTGTTGTGTATATTTTCTTATTGTTATTTATATTACTCAAATTTCCAATAGTAACAGTAGCATAGTAGTGTTTATTTGAAACTTCCAACAATTCCATGAATCTTATTTAACAGGATATTCTCATTAATCTTTTAATTTGAGCATATTCCTGCATTGTATTGTTTCAGTGCTTGATTCACTTCTTTTACGCTCTTCTAAAGACTTGAGCTGACGAACATCCTGGACTGCCACGCTTATTTTATTATATTATTTTCTGTCTCCCAGGTTTAGAACATCCATCACTGATTGTTCAGAAATGTCTGTTTTTGTTTTTCTTAGCATATCAAACAAATTTAACAATGAAACAAAAGGTGCACACTCTTTGCTTGTGTCAGTTTTTTTTTTCCTCGTTTGTGTGTAGTTTTGATTATTGTGCCAATGCGTTGTTATTTCCTGCTTTGCAGGTTGATTATTTTGTTTGTGCGATAAGCAGATACTTCCCCAAAAGGAATTGTCTGTATGAGTGAGACATAATCGCTCTCTGAGCTTCTCTACAAACACGTGTTCAGTTTGACTGCAAGTCTGGTGGTCTAATCACTGATCCAGTATAAAGGGTCCCGAATGGCAGCTCATTGTTCCCTGCACACCCGTTTCCTCTTTTGCCAGGATATGATGTCTTTGCATAAGTGATTCTGCCACATATATTGTGTTCGACTTCTGTTTTTTATTATCTGTATTTTGGCACTGTTATTCTGTTGGTTTCTTCATATGACTCTGTCACCAAATCATATTCCTTGTATGTGTAAACATACCTGGCAATAAAGCTCTTTCTGATTCAGCTCAGGAAAAACAAGTCCATATTTACTCGCCAGCATCTTTAACTTACAATAAAGTGGATCTGGGATTTTTTTTATGTAATATGTATTTTAATTTATAAACTATGTAAATAGGTTTATGAAATAAAGTTAAGCTATTATAAAATATTGCAACAAATCTGGTACATTCATAACTGAAATAATTAGCAATTTGTGCGTATATTAGTGGGTTTTCTTTCTTTCTTTCCGGAATTTTCTGTCACCAGATACCTGCTTTTGTTTTTATTGTATTTCAAAGGAATGAGACATGAAAAGTTTCTTTCTATTTTGAGTGTTTTACTTGGAAATATTTTCTCCTCACACACTTCCTTAAACACTGTTGAATTAAAAATTTTTTTAAAGATCAGAGATTCACTATCATGCACTGCATTATCTAAATATTTCTTTCTCTCACAACGAAACGGTATTTTCGTGCTATTTTGGCATGCATTTGCTACGTATTTTTATGCCACATTATTTTTGTTCTAGGCTATATGCTGTTCTATTATTCTATTCTGTTCGGTTATGTTGTTGTTATTATGAAAAGAAACCGAACTGTAATGAAAGCATCTTTTCACACTGCTTAATCGTGGCTTAGTGAACACTGATGGAGTTTGTAGCCTATTAAAAGAGTTTTGAAAATGCACTTAAAATATGAACAGAAACAGACTACATTTCTCCAGACGCATGCTAACTCATCACCGTCTCGACATAAAAGTGCGCTATGGTTAGTATTATCAAAGAATATACTAACTCAGTCTTCCAAAATTGATTCGCGTGACGTGTGGTTTTGCACGCTCTTGCAGCCACTACGCTCTATATGTCGTCATTCCGGATGAGCCAATCACAGCTCACATTCCTAGTCCCGACCGTCCCGACAGTGTTGCGTCATACATATTAACCCGGCGAAACCGGACAGCGTCTCAGATTCACCGGGTGGAGCTGATAACTTTGGTTTTGTTAAAATAGACCAGATAAGAAAAAGGAGGAGAAATAAACTTATTTAAGAACGACGGAGCTGTAAAGGCGTTTACTCGGTCTCCCTTTAAGCTGCAGCATACTTGGCGAAGCTGTATTTATTTATTTATTTTATTATCGTTATTAACGTTGCTTTTATTTAAAAGTTGAATTCTGAGGAAAAACGAGGGAAAAAGGCGAAGTTTCAACTGAGTCAACGTACGTCGAGACGTCATTCAACATTTGACAAGACGTGATGGAGGACGGAAAGGTAAGGGGAAAAAACGATTTTTTTTTTGTCAAAATGCAAAAAACAAACAAGCACACGAGATACGCTTTAATAAAACATTACGTGGAAAATATTTGTCTGTAATGGTGTTTCTGTAAGCTTAGTTTAAATGGTTTTCTAAATGTCAGTCAGTTAACGATACTAGCCACATAACCTCGCGAGCCTTGATCTCGAGCTCCAAAAAGTTGGCAAACTAACGTTAGTTGAGGGGCAAAAAAATCAAATTGAGCCCGTACCACATGTTGAGAGCTGTCACATGGGTAACGAAGTTGTGTTGAGCACATAACAACGTGCTACAGTTTCCTAAAAACGGGTGTTGATCGTAATTAGTCGCTCAGTGCCGGGAAATCGTTTGTTTAAAAAGATAGGCTGTGTCCGAAAACCATTTTAAGCCGCCTACATAGACAGCATTTTTGGGCATCACAGAGGCGTCTTCTGGCTATGTGTGTATAGCACATTAAGCTGCCTGTGTAGACAGCATCTTTATGTATCAGTGGTGGCGCCTGTGATGCCCTAAAGTGATGACTTTGTAGGTAACACACCGTGTTTTCAGACACAGCCAGAGAATCGTGGTGTACGTGCCCACTTTAATCCATCAGTGGCCAGCTCTTTTCTTTTCTTTTCTTTTCTTTTTTCTTTTCCAATTAAAGTAAGTTTCAATTTAAAGCACTTTGTTGGCATTTCAGGTTTTACATACAATGTTTCCATTTATTACAATATCACACAAAGCAAAAACATACAATATACTATTCCCTATATAAGTTATTTGTTTGGTTATATCATCATAATGATTAGAATTATGATTGAGTTTTTGTATGTGTGTGTGTGTACTGCACATAGATGTTTATATATATTTACAATAATGTGGTTTATATATTTAATTGGATTGTGTATAAATAAGTATGACTGCATTTTCCTAACTACATTTACCTTAGAATTAGCCTTAAAATTGATAATTATGTTTTAATTGGAAAGCACCATCTCTAGTTTTATTTTCGGTGCCATCCAAACTAGTGACTAATACTGCTAGAGACTCATACGTGACTAGTAAGCTGTTATACATGGCTAACCTAACCACAGCTGCATGATGATCACCCACGATAGATCAAGTGTCTTTCAGTTTTCCTCAGCTCAGGGACTTTGCATGATGTTGTGGGTTTTATTTTGTCTTTTATCATGAAAGACAGTCGCAAACCATAAAACAAACTATTTGGGATGTTTTAGAGTTTAAGATGAGTAAAATTAACGGGTTTTCTGCTAAATATAGTGTGGTTGATATAAGATTCTTATGTTAAATTAGACCTAAAGTATAAAAAAAAAATCAGCTTTGTGTTATGCTGTTGCTGCATTTATTCTAGTGTTTGGTTGACGTGCTGGGAACGATGGAGATGTCCCTAGGGAGAGGACAGCTACAGCTGGCTTCAAGCTAGGGAATGCTTAACATAACACTGCTAGTGAGGTCGTGCTCTTGACCCATTCCCAGCACACTGCCTAATGTTGTGCATGCGGCGTGCATGGCTCTTCATTCACCGTGCACACTTGTGTTCCTCTCTAATGCCATGAAACATGCATGCAACCCTCGTGCTTAGTCTTTTCATACCAAACCGGCTTCTATATTAAACATGTACGAAGAATGTGTGCTTGACAAGAAGGTTTTAAATATTATGCCTGATCATAAAACATGTTCAGACATTTAAAGTACATTTATCACTGTGTATTGTATGAATAGACAACAGTGCCACACCTGTCACTCACCTGACAGGTTTTAGTATTTGCATAGGAGGACAACTTTGTCATACTCTCTCTTTCTTTTCCCCTACTTTTTCTTCAGAAGCCCTGATTATGTTCTAAACCGAAAGAAGCATTTTTGCTTTTATGAAGGTACCTCATAATAATTGGTATCATATCTAATGATCTACAATGAATTCTTGTACTTTAGATAATTTTAGATAACCAAGCAAATATTTAATGACTAAACAATGATTATTTCAAGGTAGATATGGAAAGAAATGGAAAAATAACTGAGCATTTCTGAATTAGCTAATTTTGTTCATTTAAGTGGTTCTTCCACCAGTCACTGAACCATATATTATTGGCTGCGAAGGATAAAACCAACCAGATAAAGGCATCTGAGTTAGACAGACATTTGAGACGTGAATTGATGTCTTTACCATCATATTACTGTATACGAATGCAGTGTTTTTCAAATTTCAGATATGGTCAAAACATGTTATTTGGTCTAATCACCTCAAACTGTTGAAAAATGACAGCTGAGCATCAGGACGGCCAAAAAATCAGGTAGGCTAATTGGGGGCAGGTGTACAGTTGACCTGTACTATATCAAGCAGAACTAACAAGCTTTTAGAGGAAATCTCGATTTGTGAAGAGACATTTGAAGCATTTGATTAGGGAGGATTAAACCTAAAGCAAACTGTCGGAAGACTTAATTCTATTTTGCTTTCTCAAGTCAGGCTACTTTTCTTTTCGTATTCACCCCTGCATGACTGCGTCTCTTGTATGTACTTCCCTGTTTATGTCATTTCAGCCTAATTGGTGCTAATAAAGGGATTTCTAAGCAGAATCAGATTATGCAATGATAGAATCCCAGTGAGGTAATTAATTAAAAAAAAAAGTTTTTCTCAAAAATCAAGGGGCGAATCGGTGCTGAGCTGTAATTGCTAATGCCAGACGTTTTAAAAAAAGAGAGGGCAGAGTTTTTGTTTGAGGTCATTTACTGTAGGTTACATAATATTGTTTGTAATACAGCAGTGGTAGGTCTAAATCCTAGCGGGGCCCTGTTCCAGTGAAGGATATCATTGTTAGCACTTTAAAATTTCCGAAACTTATTGTCGCAGTGTGTAAAAGCAATTCAGTGTAGTTGTGAGTGGCTTATGTGAAATCATGATATTAGTGGAGTGACTCAGACTTTACAGAACTAGAGGCTGGCAGATAGATGCTGCTTGGGAATGAGGACGTGCCAGTCAGAGCATCATCTCAGAGAGAGTGAGAAAGGCAGAAAGAGAGAGATCTTTGTCTTTGCTGCAGAGTAAGCTCTTCTCCTTGAGTACGAAGCAGACAGCTTCTCTTCCTCATCTTGCAGGCCTGTATTTATCATTCATCGGCTCCAGATGTATTTGGACACTTAATTCAACTTAAAATGTCTAAATGCCACTGCATTAGATAACACAATGCCAAACCCAAGTGGCATCTCAAATGCTGCATTTCTCAGATCTAACCTTCCTTTTCACTGAGTAGATACAGTTGATTTTAGTGATTTTTAATGACAATTTAGTTCCCCTGAAATTAACAACGTTAACGGCCAGAAAGCATCCTAATACTTTTAAACAGCATATTTATTGTTTTATTGTTTAAAACACTTTTGCTTCCTTTAAGTAAGGGATCATGTAAATCCAGCCAGTAGTTAATAATCCCTGACATGGTGATCAGGACTTGATCATCACCCTAAAAAGGTTTATTTTGTAACAACAACTGGCTGGATATACATTATCCCGCTTAATACACAACTACTTCCCACATAAGTAAGTAATTAGACAAATAATATTGATTTGAGTTGAAATGTTTTATTTGTTCAAAAAACTTTTAACACAGACGAATGAATAAGTTCAAACTAGACGAGCACAGGGTGTGTTATACAGGGCCTGTCATTAATAAACCATTAAATAAATAGAGGAATAAATGGAAAAATTTATTGAAAAGTCAGTAAGTTCAATCACAGACAATGATTGTCCAGCTTGAAATTATATTAAACTGATGCAAATAATTAGCTTGATTTGAAGTTTTGATGGGAATCATGGTGCCCTAATTGGGCCTGTTTCTTGTGAATTAAAATTGGAAGAACAAAAAAAGCTTCTCGGTTGGTTGCAATCAAATAAGTTATGTTCTCACTGGCTATTATTGCATTTCCAGCGAAATCCTGCGCTATCCCTGTACTGTGTGCTTTCTAAGGACAGGTGTGTTTAACTTACAGTATGTCATTGTGTTTTCTACCTGAGGTTGATATGTTTATGTGATCATGGCTTTATTTACTTTTTCTTTTTATCATATTCAATTAAATACGATGTTTTTTTTAAGATACTTTTTTGTTTGTTTGTTTAACTAAGGATGCAGATCCTCACACCACTGGTTTTTAAGGTTAATGAGGCTACAAAGTAAGAAAAATTCCAGTAACGTTGCTGTTGTGAAGGTGTTAATCTTTAGTTTAATAGTTATTGCACATAGTTTATGATGTGTATTAATCAGGGTGACTTAGGATACAGACATGAATACATTCACATTGACACACAATTTATTATTTATACAAAAATTATTTGTATTTTTGTAATTTTATTTATTTCCCTAAAATACATTGAAAAGGACACACAAACACACACACACACACACACACACACACAACAGAAAATAAAATAATTCAAAGTAAAAATAGCCCAGTATCAGCCATAGTACAGAATCTAAGGCTTTCAGTGTTTTAAGCAACGTAAAGATCAGCTCAAATTTGTCACGTAACTCTGAGGGACCCAAGAAAAAGAAAAAAAAGCTTCTGTACTTTGCAATGAATAGCGAGGTTTATTTGCATGCTAGTTTGGTTGCTACGACAGAGCTGGTGTACAATTGCCTGTTGAGGAAGTTTTTGTTTGCATTTTTCTACAGGAAGTCACCAAGTTTTTTTGCCTCTACTGCTCATATTATGATGACAATTATAAAATTCATTTTTATTCTTATTGTTTGAACAGTGGAAAAAGTCCTAAACTTCCCTTAAACTAAATGTAATATGCCTACACACAATGAAATAAGCACTGAGCCAAAATATGTGTCCAAGTCAGCTGTCAGTGTGTGCTATCAGCAGAAGGGTGTGACTGTTTATGGTGTGAGCCACGTGAATTCAGGATGACAAAGCTAAAAATATCATTTCATACATGTGTAGCACCAAAACGGTTACTGTTAAACTTTATATATCTGTTTGATCTGTGTATGTAGTTAAAAGGTTTACACTGTGTAACTAGGCATGTCTACCTAGTTACACGCTGCATAGTAATATAAGGTAAAGGCAGGAATCTCAAGAGGAATGTTTCATAGCCCAACCTACACCCTCCCCTTGAGTAAAACGCAAGTCAAATCTTCCATATTTAGAGGTTTCATCTTTCTTAAAGAGGCCCTCACCTCTGCATCTGTTCTGAGTTGTGTTTGCTATCAGAAATAATGTTTTAACAGCAGGAAGGATGTAGTTAACTTCTGAGGGAAGTCGGCTGTGCCCAGGCTACTGTTTATTGCATTTTCATTTGTGTGGGCTTGGTCAACATGTTCTTGTGTGTGATTTTGACTTGCATTTTAAACTACTGAATGAATATTTAAAAACCTCCTAGAGGTTTTGTGTTTGTGTGTATTTGGCTTCCTGTTTCAGGGCTGGTTAAACAGCATAGTCGTGAGCTCCATGAACTGCAGCCTCTGTACATAAAGTGAAGATGTATCCACTTCTTGCCCCTTTTAACCTCTTGCGTCTTGTGCAGAAGGGTGTCCTTGTGTGTGCAAATGAAAGAAGTGCACACATCCAAAACTGGTATCTTTCTCGTCGCCGACTGTCTGTTTATAAAGGAGGAATGCAACTCTGAAATGGAGATCTGTTTACAGTCTCATCTAGCATGCTAAATGCTAGCTCAGATAAGAATAGCTTGCCATTTAAAGCTCTTTTTTAGAGTTGTTTTAGTTTGAGTGAATCAACAAACCAGAGACCTTTTACAGATTCCATCATAATATTCCTTTCTAGGTTGACTTCCATAAAAGGAATAAAAAAAAAAGTGTAGAACCTGTTGATGCGGTTTCGTGCATGTTAGCGTAAAATGTATTTTAAGGAGTGCTTGAGGCTCTGTATGACTTCTGAATGTATCAGTAATGTATTTGGGCTAAAGTTCGTCATTAGACATTCATATTTGGAAAGCTGGTAATGGCTTGACTTACGGGTCAAGTGGCTTTTAAAACAGTGTACTAAACAACAAGCTTTAGATGGTTTTGTTTTAAAGCTGTGGATGGGTAACCATGTGGAAAAAGATGTCCATCCCATATCCTCTCTGTGTGAATAATCCAATCCAGTGATTTCTGAAATAACAGTCAGGAACCCAAACAATGACGATGATGACTTCAGAGGAGAAGAGCGTTTACACAAACCCATTCTTTATAGGGGCGGATTAAACCACTAGAAATTCTTCCCTAAGTTGTCCAGTAGACTTGCATTATAGTCTTTCACAAGTTCAGGTTCAATCTTTGCAGTTTGCAGGAACAGTTTGTTTCAGGTCAAGAGGCACAGCCTTGCTCTGATGTCATTTCACCCAAACTTGGGTAGATAATGTTGAAACAAATATAGTAAGAGGTTGAATCATGTGAAGCCTCTCATGTCCCAGTCACATTTCACCTCTAGAGACAGAAAATAATCTAGGTAATTATATTTTTAATAAGAAGATAAAGGCAATTTTTTTGTATCTGATTACTTTTTGCAGTGTGACACTTATTTTCATCACAGTTAATCTTCCTCAGTTTTCATAGTAATTAAATTATATGCTTAATTAAATGAAAATAATGTCAAATAATATTAAATCATAATTATAAAAAAATTATCTTACTGGTACATAAAATGTTTATTCTCTTATTCTTATTTTATTCTTTTTATTATAATATAATATGATTCACTCAGGATTGACTAGCCTTTATACAGTAGCATTGCATTAATGCAATATTAGCGCACTATGCTATTTTAATGAGCTTTCAGTTCCCTTTCACCAAGATTTCCTGTGTTGCAGACAGATTTCATCACATTTTGTCCAGTCATTTTCAAACCAGCCAGTCCGAAAACAAATATACTTCAACTTGGGTTTTTTTTTTTTAGGAATGAGGAAAGAGATTTATTATCTGATCACTTCCCTGAGAATTATTGAAATATATCTTCCAAACCTGCAGAAAAATAAACAAAATCTGTCGGGAAGTCATCTGTGCGAGTGAATACTAATATTGTATTGAAAGAGAAGGAAATGCTTGTCATTTTGCGTAGGACTTATCTTTAAAGTCCCACCAGGAAGGGGGTGTTGCTGGATATTTTAAAATTCTGAATTCTTTTGGGAATACTGAATACTGGAAAAGAAATATAAATATGTTTGGGTTTCTTTTTTTAAACGTTCAGACAAAAGGCCATCATAAATGTTCTGATTTTTACAGTTTTTGTCATCTGCGCAGTAGCCTAGCAGTTCGCACTGGTTGGCTAAAATGTTTTTCATTTATGAGGAAGAACAGAATTAAAACAAGCTCTGCAGCTACCCTGACACGTATCAGAAGGACAAACAATAGGTCACCACACCTCTGAGTATAGTTCTATTTATTACAGTCAGGTCTGACCAATCTTTGCTTTTGTCGAGCTCTGTTGTGCAATGGGACTTGATGGAGGTTCAATACAATTCATTGTGTAGCAAAAAAAATGACTCGTTTTGTTTTATTCTTCCCTCAACAGCAACTGACCTTCCCGCTGATGCTGACTGTCGGGACGGCTGTGATCGGCTCCCTTCAGTTCGGCTACAACACAGGTGTCATCAATGCCCCGCAAAAGGTGAGTGACAAGCACATACTCACGCATGCGCAAACTCTGAGGGACAAACTCTTTACTGTTCACCCTGATGTCCCAAGTGTGTCCTTGGACTTTGACATTATCAAAACACTGCCCCTTCACTCAGTCATGTACTTCTGCAGCTGTTTCCAAATCCCTGTCTGTCAGTGGACACACACACACACACACACACACATACACTCTTCCATCAACATAACACAAAGGCCTCCTGTTCAACTACAGGTGGACTGCAGAGTTGCTCTATACATCTCCTCAGGGAGATTTTGCCTGTTATCTACATCAGTGGTTCTCAACTCCAGTCCTCGGGACCCACTGCTCTGCACATTTTGTTTGTCTCCCTTATTTATCGCACCTGATTCAGATCATCAGCTCATTAGGAGAGAGGTCCATGAACTGAACTGAGTGTGTCAGATTCAGAAACATTCAAAATATGCAGAGCAGTGGGTCCCGAGGCCTGGAGTTGAGAACCACTGATCTACATATTATGAGGCAATTTACATTTGTTAAATAATAAGTGACTAACTGCCTATCAAATATACATTAAATACGCTCTCTGTTCTGGTACATGGTGTAGGTCATCTCTCACACATAGCACAGCTTGTTCAGACATGCGTGTTGAACTAGGGGCCAGGCTTTGCTTGAATGGAGCTTTTCTGGCTTTTAAACACTATATGGAGTGTATAGATTCTATATTCTCACTATATACTCATACTCCTCTTCCTGTGAGAGAAACCATAAATGGACTTATTAATACCTACTGTAAAGAAAAAGATTTGTGTGTATGTATGCATATATATATATATATATATATATATATATATATATATATATATATATATATATATATATATATATATATATATATATATATATATATTTAAATGCAATTATTGTACTGTACTATTTTAATATATTTTAAAATATAATTCATTCCTGAAATGTAAAAGCTGAAGTTTCATCAGCCATTACTCCAGTCTTCAGTGTCACATGATACTTTTATTTTAAAATACTGATGTAGTGCTCAAGAAACAAGATTTCTTATCAGCACTGCTGAAAAAGTTGTGCTATATAATCCATTTCAGTTTTAAAACTTTTTTTTTTTTTTAATTATTAGTATTAGATTAGTATTGGATTAGATTGCCTAATAATTTAGTAACGGTTTAATCTTTGGCAAATCTTGAAATGAATACCCATTTTTATACTGTACGTTATAATGTTGTGTTGCCTAGATTGACTTGTAGCATATAATTTTAGCATTTGATTTTCATTTTTAGGGGTTTTCTTGATTTAGACAAAATAGAGTACGGTTTTGACATTGACCATTTATCTGTCTATTGTTATCAGGCAGAGTTTTATTATCATAGACAGTGTTTCAACTAGTTAAATACCATTAGAATGGTGTGTTTGCTTTCGCAGACCCTCTCTATATATAATCACTTCGATAAGATTACTGCACCCTCAAGGGCTTGTTGTCCGCAGTCCTCCCTTACTGAGACTCTACTCACAAATCACCAAAACTATACTGTGTTATAATGCATTATCTAGCGCAAAACTCCTCTATGAATGGACTGTATTATTTGTGACCAGATGGATCTTTGCTGTACTCCTCAGTGCGGGAGTTCACATAATCAAACATTAAAGGTCCTGATCAACCTGGTCAAATGAAAACTGTTATCGCTTTCTCACCCGCATCTTTCCAAACCCATTTGACTTTCTTTTTTCATACAATGGCTGATTTGATTGGGACTGTGGACAGCTGTGTTCAGCATTTACTTTAACTAGACATGGTTTTTAAAGACTGTTGTGTTTTAAGAGATTATTTGATAAGCAGTTTAGCCCCTCATCTGGAAGAAGATTACATTTAGTATAAGTAATAGGTTTGTGAACTAAAATTGCTTCCTATGTGCATGTGTCTAGCAGTGATTCTATAAAAATAAAACACCACGGTGTTGTGTAACAGGTTTGTATAATGACGGGTCGAACCCAGAGCACATGACTTTAACCATGCATGATATTTATGTGATACTGATGCACTGAAGGGCTTTCTGCATGCCTAAGGTGTCAGACAGCTCATGACTAGAAAGGAGAGACAGGAAGTGGTCGCAGAGAACTGGTTTCCTAACCGTAATACGTCAACAGATCATACAGAAAAAACTTTTTTTTATTCTCCTTTATAACACAGCTTGAATCTTACTGGGTGACATTCCTCTGATCGCTACAACAGATAGTCTGTGTTTATCAACAAACACTTCACATAGAGATCTCAGAGAAACTTGACTCCCTCTGTGGGTTTCAGGTTTCATTACAAAACCATGTTACCTAATACTGAACGAGACAGTGAGCCACCTGCTGGACAGAATTGCTCATTACAACATAAATCTCAAGCACCCCGAGCAGATTGGTGATATTAAATTATAAATAAAAAGTAAAGCATAAAACAAAGTGTTTAAATTATATTTAAAAATATTAAAATAATTAAGAATCAAATTTATTTATTTTACACAAGTCCTATATAGTTTTTATTAATTTTATATCAAATTAAACTCAATTAAAATGAGTAATGTTGCCTTGGCAAGAAACTGAAATAAAAGTTTGTATTTTATTTCAGTTAACGTTTGTCTTATTTCAAGTAACTTTTTTTTTTTATGGATTTCAGTTTAGTTTCGATTTTAGTAATTATAATAACCCTGGTAATAAGTGACTGTATTTGTGTTGTAGATCATTGAGGCCTTCTACAATCAGACATGGACTGATCGACATAATGAGAACATCCCTAAAACAACCATGACTACCCTGTGGTCTCTATCAGTGGCCATCTTCTCTGTGGGTGGCATTATTGGATCCTTCTCCGTCGGGCTGTTTGTTAACCGCTTTGGAAGGTGAAATACAGTTGTAGTCATTGATATGTTTTTTTTTTTTTACATTATGGCAACACCATCTTTTACATTATTTAATTCCTTGTGTACAATTCAGCACTTGTTTCTGATGGTGATTGGATGATTTTAATGTTTGATTATAAAACTCTTGCTATTTTTTTCTCATTTCAGGAGGAACTCCATGCTCATGGCTAATGTCCTGGCTTTCATCGCTGCAGCACTGATGGGCTTCTCTAAGATGGGGGCGTCCTGGGAGATGCTCATTAGTGGACGGTTCGTGGTGGGCCTTTACTCTGGCCTGTCCACTGGTTTTGTGCCCATGTACGTAGGTGAAGTGGCCCCCACAGCCCTCAGAGGAGCCCTGGGCACCCTTCACCAGTTGGGCATCGTTATTGGCATCCTCATGGCTCAGGTACATACATACTCGAGACATTTTTGCCGTTTCAGTCACCATTTGGGTATTTCTCCATGTTTATGTGCTGTTTTGTGTATTGTAGATCTTTGGTATGGACGCAATCATGGGAAATGCTACCATGTGGCCATTCCTCCTTGGCTTCACCTTCATCCCAGCCCTGCTGCAGTGCTGTTTACTGCCCTTCTGCCCCGAGAGCCCTCGATTTCTCCTCATCATCCGCAACGAGGAAGACAAAGCCAAAGCAGGTGAGCACAGACCCACAGCACCTAAACATCCCCATTTATCCAGCGTAGGAGTGTTTTCATCAGTATAAACATGTTTTCATGTGCCTTTAGTGCTTAAAAAGC
Organism: Cyprinus carpio; assembly: GCF_018340385.1. NCBI lineage: Eukaryota > Metazoa > Chordata > Actinopteri > Cypriniformes > Cyprinidae > Cyprinus > Cyprinus carpio. Next base: position 28,000,873 of record NC_056577.1, on the reverse strand, counting down.
TGCGCGGGATGACAGATGTGAGCGCAGACATGCAGGAGATGAAGGAGGAGAGCAGACAGATGATGAGAGAGAAGAAAGTGACCATTCCTGAACTGTTCCGCTCTCCGCTCTACCGACAGCCCATCGCTATAGCCATCATGCTGCAGCTGTCCCAGCAGCTTTCTGGAATCAATGCTGTGAGTACCTTCATGCAAACTCGTTTACAGGTTAAACAAAGACAAACCTTAGATCTGTACCTTTACTGTTTTTATATAAACGCAGTGTTATTTGTAACTCAAACCCTTTGTTGTGTAGGTATTCTACTACTCTACAAAGATCTTCGAGAAGGCAGGTGTGCAGCAGCCAGTTTACGCCACTATTGGAGCAGGAGTCGTCAACACAGCTTTCACTGTCGTGTCGGTGAGTATCAGTATGCCAACAGACATGAGCACGAACCTAACAGAACCATTGCTGTTACTATAGTAATAATTATATATAATATTCAATGATGTCATTAATCTCCAAATGACCAAATATGATCTATCACTAGTGTATACTGTATATACAATATAGAGCATTTATTTTGCATTATATTAATATGATTTGTTATTATTATGCAGCTGTTTGTGGTTGAGCGAGCGGGCCGCAGGTCTCTGCACCTCTTGGGACTGTTGGGAATGGCTGGATCTGCCGTACTGATGACCATCGCTCTTGCATTGCTGGTATGCAAATAACATATATTTACATAAATGGCAGGGCACCTATGTTTAGAGAGTTATTAATCATTCGGACAGTCATCCTTTTGGATTGAAGGTTTACAATATATTTGAACTGACGGCATTATTGTCCATCTCTCCAACAGGAGAAGTACGACTGGATGTCCTACATGAGCATCGTAGCAATCTTTGCATTCGTGGCCTTCTTTGAGATCGGACCGGGCCCCATCCCATGGTTCATTGTGGCTGAACTGTTCAGTCAGGGCCCAAGACCCTCTGCTTTTGCTGTTGCTGGATTCTCCAACTGGACAGCGAACTTTATCGTGGGCATGTGCTTTCAGTATGTCGAGGTAAGAGGCCGGTGAGAATTATATGAAGGAAGTGGACACATTTGTTTTGGCTGGTTTAACTTTATTCTCTCTGTCTTTCTTGTGCTTTAACAGGAGCTCTGTGGGGCGTACGTGTTCATCATCTTCACCGTATTTTTACTGTGCTTCTTCGTCTTCACCTACTTCAAAGTCCCAGAGACCAAGGGCCGGACATTCGATGAAATCTCCGCCGGTTTTCGCCAGGCAGCATCAGGTGCTGAGAAGCACTCACCCGAGGAGCTCAACTACCTGGGGGCGGACTCTCAACTTTAAACCCCTCCTCTAACCCCGCCTCCCTCATCTGGTCACTCTTCTGCGCGCAACTACTAAGAGAAGGGGTCAGCGGGCTGTCAATCAAACATTTCCCCCCTTCCCATGGCTGCACTCACCTCCTAGTCCCCCCGCGCTCCCCGATGTCTTCACACGGCCAGCTGAACAGCAGCTGCTGGATGCCAGACACGGGGTTTGAGAGGCAGGGAGTAAGAGTAGTTATCATATTCCTTCTATCAGAAAGATGATCGTTTTAAGACATGTTTGAGGTGTTGAATTGCTTTGGCTAGTTTTACTAGGTTTTATGTTTTTATATCTATCTTAACTGTTACTTCTGCTGTGCTATGAGAGAGTAAAAAATCCCCAGAGGTCACTGGGTCACTCCTGATCAGGCTCTTGACGTCAGAAATCCAGATGCCAAATGTACGCTGACTGACAATTTAATACTGTATTCCAGATAACTGTATCTCATTTAAACTATATATTATATATAAACATATTTTAACTGAGGTTGAGTTATATAAGCCCCAAAATATGTTATCTATGATGCCATCCATTGAAACAATATGACGTTATACATATATCTACATTCATGTAAAACTCTTCTGCATAGCACCCATTTTTTATTTTAACGCTTTACAGGGTATTTTATCCCTATTTTCATATCAAAATATGATGTCTTCTGTTCTTGCTTTTCAAGATGCATCACATCTTTTTTAAATATATTTATATTTTGTAACAAATTCACTTGCTTTCTCTATGAAATGTAGATAATCACGATCACTCCAGTAGGAGACAAACAGAAACATTTCTTAAATCTTTTCATTATGTTTCCAAATATTACATCAAACCCAACTTTTTAATGTAAGGTCGTCACTTTATAATGCACAATCAGACGTACTCTTTAATGAAAGTATTAGCATGAGTCTAAGTGAATGTTGATCATACAGTACAGCAGATATCAGACATTCATGATGTTCCACTTCAGCACAAGTTCAGATGTCAGTAGTTTGAAATGCGTTTTGCACAGTCGACTCCCTCCAGCTGAGGGACAATTGTCAAGTTGGGAAACACGGAGAGTGACCAAAATGCACTGTGACTGGTGGCGTGATTAGAGTGCACTGAACAGCCTTCCTCTTCATCTTCATCTGATGGAAGAGCTGCGAAACCAGACCATTGATGATGCTGTTAGTACAAACCATGTGTCTGTTAAGAGGCGTCTGCTCTGACAGACGTGTTTGGAAACACGGTATGCCTGGCTTCAATGTGCCTTGTCATTTTTTAAACTTCTAGTTTTCCTTTTTTCTTCTCTTTTGACCTAGTATGTTCACCCTTGATAGTTTACCTGTAAGTATTTGTGGTTTTTACGCACATCAAAGTCATCAAATGAGGTTTTTCACTTTGACCTTGCGTGAGCATATATGTATAATCTGCTGTTAAACATTATTCTGTTTTTTAAACACTCCAGAATCAATTTTAGTTCTATTTGTAGGTGAAAAATCTACATAATTGATCTTCACCTCTAATAAATCACCTATATTCGTGACCTTTTAGACATATCAAATACCTGTAAATGAGTTTTTTTTTTCTTTCCACTTTGAGTAGAGTTTGAGTGTGTGCATGTGATATTTGGCCAGTTTGCCAGCGATACAACAGGTCAAATGAATTTCTGTTTCAACACCAGCATCCTGAATACATATTCACCCGCACAGCATTCCATATAGGAGTATATTGTGTGTGTGTGTGTGTGTGTGTGTGTGTGTGTGTGTGTGTGTGTGTGTTTTTACATTTTGTACACATCAGAAAGAAGTGTTTCAGATCATACGCATGTTCACATGAACTCTCAGAATGAGCGTGGCCCATTGAAATCACTGATGTATGTTGTGAGAAATTGTCAAAGAAACATTTTATAGCCTATGGAGAGTTCATAGATTTCCCGCTGTAACTGTAAATAATGAATGTAAAATAGGTGAATTTTATGTCTAAGGTATTGTAGTTTTATAGTGTGATTTTAATAGCTGTACCATTCTCATTTGTCATTTCCCTCTGTTTTTATAATGTAGAATATATTTCTCTTTCTTTTCTTTAATGCACTATCATGGTAGTCAATACTGTAAGGCAATGTATACATCTTACTGTTTTTGTTTTGTTTACCGTACTGTATTTATTAGAACACCTAATTTATTTAGATTTTTTTTTTTTTTTTTTTGCTGTCAGTTTTACTTATGGAAATAAAATTGTTAGAAAAAACAATGTGTTTGTGAGTGAATTAAGGATCAGCGTGGGCAGTTTTAGCTCAGTGGTTTCCAACAAGTGGTTCTGATTAATCAAATACACCTGATTCAGTTTACTAGATACAACTCCAAGAATTGAAATTAGTGTTATTTCGGAGATGCCTATAATAACCACTGCTTTAGCTTCCACCTCTTACAGCTGCAGAAATCAAGACTCTCCTGAAGAGTAGGTTGAACAATTTAATTTCTAATTCAGCAAAGCAAATGAATTCTGGCAGTGTTGTGTAGTGAAGTGTCGGTCTCTCATAACAAAGAATTTGTGAGGGTGTGGTGAAATTCTCTGGTCAGCCAAAGATAAATGAAGCTGGATTCCTCTCATTGTATTGGATATGTATAGATGTGTCCACACAAGGGAATGCAGAGGCAAAACAACTGAAAAGTGTGGGTAAAAAATGACTGCCACCCTTTTAATTTCATATTATATACAGTTCCATGTGATTAAGATAATGTATATGAGTGTCGTCACATATTCATGTGAAAAAGTGTGCTTTTTTGCATGTAAAAAGAAAAAAAAGGTGCATAGCAAGTTGAATTTGAAGTCAAATTAAAATTGATCCAGGTCTAAAATATATGTTGCTGAATTGCCAGTTTATAAAACCATGCAAATGATTTGAATGAAGCTTAGATTAGATTTAGAAATTAGAAGACACACAGAAAGATCAGTGCAGTGCTATACATGCAAATCTGGATGTAAATGTCTCTGCATGAAAAAAACCTCATGCATTAATATTTGCATTCACACCATATCATGTACCATCTCAAATGTATTAAAAAAAATCCTATTTCTTACAAAATAATATAAAATAATGTGACAGAATCTTCATGTAAACTTGCCAAATTAACATCAGAGCTCTATTTAGCTTGATGAGAAATGTAAAAGGAAGCCAAAATAAAATAATAATTAATCAAATAGCACAAATCAAATATTTATATCTTTCAAGTGTGCATTTGAGAATACACTGCATTATTAAGCACATACATACAAATAGAGGACAAGAGAATTACACAATCTGGGACGCTCAAGAGTACTTTGGTTTGAAAACCCAAAACCTGAGTTTGACTCCAGTCCTCCCCCGTCCCGCAGAGGAGACATACACCATCTGACATTTCTAGTACCCATCTATAATCATCACCCAGGGCAGAAAATAATGTCTCAGAGTGCAATCAGAACAGCTGCTCAAAGAAAACAGAATCGTTACATATGGACATACAGTACAGTACCTAAACAATCAACTATTATAAGCTCCTTAAGAGGTATATGGTTCAGTGATGATGTGAACAAACACATTTCAGAACCATCTATTATTACAAAACACAATATTGAAGATAAAACAAATGCAAAAGGCAGAGCAAAATAACACAAATGTTGCTTTATAGTAATTCTAGCTAGGCATGACACTTTTTTTCCTTCATTTAGCTTTATCAACTATATTTACTGTTCCACACAATATAAGCCTGTCCTTCATATGAAAAAAAATAAATTACAACTGTTCATTCAAAACTGTATAAACAACTAAAAATTTACATCTTTTCATAAAAAAATCCTATCAGCACTTGAATATCAATGTTTGAGGAATGCAAACTGAAATATTTTTTGAAAGCGCAAACAATCTAAATTCTGTTATCAGTTGAATGTTCGTGTGCATTTTTTTGGTATTCGTACATTAGGAAGCTGTCTGAATCATTCTTCAAGAGTTCAGTGCATTTGAGCTTTACATTTTTTTGCATAGAGTAAACCAAAGCTGAAGAGGCCGAATCATTTCAGATCCTCTTCCTTTCAGGCAAGAGAAGGCTCTCCGTGGACTCTGAAGCGATACACACAGGTGTATTCCAGATGACCCCAGTTACTCAAGATCCTCAGCTCAGTCATGCTGTAGGCGTCTGACACTTCCTGTAGCAGAGAAAACCAGAAGACTTTTAGGATAAATATCACAAAATCATATCTAGGTCATACCTAGGTACACCAAAAATGCTTATGAATTTTTATATAAATATATAATTAATTTATTGGTAAATATAAAATACATTATATACAGTATAGAAAATTATACCTATATTATTAACTTTTTTTAACCTTGATTATTATTATTAATGTGTCCAGACATTTTATTATTGTTAATCAATAATACAATTATTTTATTTAAATCAGCATAAATACACACTACTGCTCAAAAATTTGGGGTAATTAAAAAAAAAAAGTAATTCATATTTTTATTCAACAAGGATGCATTAAAATGATCAAAAGTGATAATGAAGACATTTATGTTACAAATGATTTCTGTTCCAAATGAATGCTGTTCTTTCAAGCTTTCTATTTTATAAAGAATAATTTCTGTTTTTAACAGTGATAATAATTTTTTTGAGCAGCAAATCAGTGTTATTTAAAAAAAAAAATGAAAATAATATTTCACAATATTACTGTTTTATTGCATTTAAATTTTTTTTTAATAAAAACATCTTAAAGTTTCCAAACTTCTTAACAGTAATGTAATTATTAAATACAGGAATACAACATATACTACCATGATATGATGATGATACTTAATACTTAATAAATTGTCTATTTTGACTCACCGGAAGCTTGAAAGTCTGAATGGGCTCTCCATCCTGATCATATGTGAATGTCCCGAGCAACTTTCCATCTTCAGTCTCATTAGACATACCCTGAACACAGAACAAGCGAGGAATCTCAAAGCTGTTGTTTTATCATTGTTACACAAAAAACAAAAACAAAAAACATTGCAATATCAACTCACATAGACAGCAAAATCCTTAGGCGCGCTGTCAATGCGGCCCGTCGGTGAGAGCTCTTTGGGAAGGTGTTCGAGTGTCACATGAGTGATTCTTACTGGGTAAGACAGTGAGATTACCAGAAAACCCTCGGAGCCTTGGAATGCCCAACACTTCCCAGGATACAGCTCCGGCTACGACACACACACACGGATGCTTAGAGAGTCAGATCAGTGTCTATGTGACAGTGTTTGTGGGATTTGTTACCTGTAGAACAGTCCGAGGGCTTTCTGAATGATACCACAGAGGAATGCCGAATAAACTCAGACACGCAGATCTGGTCTTATACGTCTCTGAGCAACGAGTGTTGAGCACACTGGCACCTACACAAACACACACACAGTAAAGTCACATATATACACTTCTTTTTTTGAACGAAGTCGCTTATGTTCACCAAGGCTGCATTCATTTGATCCAAAATACAGTAAAAATGTAATTTTGTGTATTACAATTTAAAAGAACTGATTTCTGTTTTTGAATAAATTATATTTATTCCTGTGATGGTAAAGCATCATATATACACACACACAAACACACACACTTAAAAAACAAGGGAAATTAGTACCAGAAGACTCCAAGGCATAGTCCGCCATTCCAATCCCATCTGCCCTGTACAGACTTATTGCCCTGTGGACGATTTCTTTCACATCCTGTAACACATTAAAAAATCATAAAAGGCATCATGATCCTGAAATCAACTTCAAACTAAGACTAAAAAGTCAGATTTTTTTCTTTTGGCATCCCATCACACACAGACACACACTTGTATAGTGGCGGCTCCGACTCCTTCCTGTTGCAGCGTCTCTCCCACGGTCCTCCAGACATCTCTGCTGCTCTCTTTCTCATGCACTAGCTTGTCTAGTATCCGTTTCTCCAGATCCTCCAGCGCCCTCTGCAGCTCAGGACGGAGCACTATGGTGGACTCCAATGAGCTTGGATCTTTCAGGTGTTTTATTAGCCATTCGGATAGCTCTGCTCTCAGCTGCAGAGGAAATGACATCATTAGTTATATAATAAGTAATTGCAATCAAAGGAATTCGCTAAAATGTGTTAAAGCATCCTTACGTTGCTGTTGAGAGTGTCTTGTGCATCAACTCTTTCCTTGAGGAGGTGTTGGGCCGACTGAAGGTTTGAGATGCTGGACTTCAGTTTAGAAATCTGCTGTTCGTGTTCAGCCTCAGCACTATTGAATATTAAACATATTTCAGCACCGCTTGAAATACTGATGCAACATGCAAAAGAACATTAAAGAAAGTCCACAAAATCAGAGTAAAAACTGACTTCCTCATTTGATCATTCATAGACTTCAGATCAGTTTGCATCATCTAGGAAACAAGCACAAAAATGCAGTTACTGTAGGTGGATGACATCATTTCCTGTTTTGTGTTTTGTTGCTATGGCAGAAGAAACCGAGGTGGTAGAAAGGAAGAAGGAACGTTTCGTTTCTTCACCTCAGATTTAACCTTCTGTTGAATGCTCTCCATCTTCAGCAGTTCGATGTCTCTCTGAAATAACAGACAAAGAGAAAGAAATTGGGACACTTCCTCTTCAACAGACAGACGTACGTGATCGTGATTCGATTTGAATTACCATCAGGTTTGCCTCCTTTTCATGCAAGCTGGCGATCTCATTCTTCAAGTGAGACAGGCTGGCATGCTGTTGATGATCCTAAAGAGCGAAAAGTGCATTTAATAAAAAAATAATAAATCATTTAAGAGAAATATGCAATAACTAAGCACGATGCAGGAGCTTTTTGAGGTCTAACTCAGCTGTAGTACTCACATAAAAAGCTTCTTTCACTGGTCTATCTGTGTGTTTAACAGAGGGAGCCCTGGAAACAACCTCATGAGGAGGAGAACGAGAGGCAAACGGGAACCAGTACCATATTCCTGCAAAACAATGTTAGGTTATTGGATATTAATGTTTATTACTCAAATATTCAGGCATGAACATGCATAAGCATTTTTTACAGCTACATGTACTGAATACAGTCTTAAAGGTGCAATGTGGAATATCTTGAAATACATAGTTTTTGTTTTTGATCTTTTAAAAGAGTCATTATCTGCTGTCTCACCAAAAATGAGAAAGATGAGAAGTAGGACAAGTAGTATCGCCTTTCTCATATCTGCTGTGCATCTAAAGAGCAAGAAAGAGGAAATGTAATCATGTGTAAATATAAATGTTCTTCAAAAAAATAATTTGCATTAACAGAAGAGGCCACTAAAATATTTTACAGCTAAGCGCATCTAGAAAACAATTGAATACACTTAATTCCTTTAAGATTTTAATCATTTACAGGACTTTTCCAGACCTGGAAATCACAATTATCTGCTATTCCGTAGTCTGTGAGACTCAGTAAAGTGTTTTGAGCTTGCTATGTTTTTGTCCTTTAAAAAATGATTGATGTTGATCTAGACAATAATAAGGTTCTTAGTTAATAATAAGTTACAGAGAATTATTACATAACTATCATACATATTCTTAAGGCCACACATTTGTGATTAGGACACACACACACACACACACACACACTCACAAAGAGTACTGTACCTGCTGAGCAGAAACACATTGATCAGAGACAGTCGAGAGGTCAGGCTGTACCATGAACTTCCCAGCCACCAGTAGAACATAACCAGAGCCTGAGCTGCGACACACACATGAGCACATGACTACTGCAAAAAAAAAAAAACCTGATTCTTCATGTTAGTGGGGTGAAGGGAGGGTTTAAACATTTAATACCTGGGGAGTGAAACACGTCCCACACGACAAAGGCTGGTTCAGCTACAGTCTGGGTAGAACCTGGAGAAAAGGGGAAATAAAGAGGAGATGTTTTACAACCTTCTTTGCTTGACCATTCATAAAAAAGGACCAGCCCAACCCACCCACCCACCAGCCAGTGATGTTTCCCCCCCCATTTATAAAATGTGTAATGCACACTTACTAAGGTTTGATTTTGTGGATTGTCCGTAATGCTCCTCAGCCGAGGAATATCCAGAGGAGAATCCTTGAGTAGCAAAGGGCATGCCTGCAACCCAGAGACAGTGAAACAAAATGCATAAACAAAAATAATTACATTTTGTAATATAAAATAATAAATAGATTTTTTTTATAAAATTTTATTTATATATACATTATACATAATTATTCTATATACATATAGGATACTATATATCATATTCTTATATAAAATCTATATATTTTTTAAATTAGAATATTTATATAATATTTATATTAATTATATATTTTTTATTTTATAATACAAAATGTAATTATATATATAATGTAATATATATATGTTATTGATATTATTATTTATAATAAATGTAAAATTTAAAAACATGAATATAATTTTATTTCTTAATTCATTTGTTTGTTTGTTTGCAGGTCCTGTGTGTGTGCAGATACTAACCATTCTCATTCTCAGTGGCAGTGAATTCACTGCGCTGCCCAGAAAGTGTCTGACTCACGCTGCTTGCGCGACTTGAATTGCGGGAAACACTGCCTGTGCTCTTGCGCCCGGTCCTCTTCTTGAAGATCCTGCATGAAAGCCTCTTTATCAGATGAAAATGCACATGCAAACTATCTTTATGACGTACTGAGAGCTCCTGCAAATACAAACACACCTGGTTGGGCTCTCTTTATAAGAGATGTGACCAGTGGATCCAGTGGAGCTCGTGCTGGCTGCGTCATCATCAGGTAAGGACGGCCCTTTGGACACAAACCTTGTGCTTCGCCTTGACATCTCTGCAGAACACATGAATATACAGTATACATTGTGTCAAAAGTACTTTAACTTATTAGTGGTGACTGATAACCCAAACATCACTATATGACTAGTACTACTGCTCATACTGTATTTAAGTCCCTAGATAGGGACCATGTGCATTAAATGCAGTGTTGTTAATGCAGACTCACTGTTCACAGGAAACCAAGAAAACATTGTGAATCAGATCACCAAGATGAAAAACATCACAACAAATGTGACACTCAATAAGACACTGTCACTGCAGTCACAAAGTGTAGTGTGATACTGATCTCTGTGTAATTCCTAATCTTAAACAGCAGGCTCATCCCGTGCAGGGTGACGAAGCTTTTAGCAGCAGATTATGTGAAGGAGAACACGTGGAGCAAATTCCCAAACCGTGGGCCTCCAGTTCCCCTTCTGTCAGTTACAATAAGTCCCTTTAGTTGGCTAATCTCAACAACAGACTGCACTTTACACTTTAATTAGCTAGGAGTCCACCTTTCTGTGCAGATGGAGAAATACAAACACACATTCGGTGCTCCTGTCGCCTATTTGTTTTAATACAGCATTCATGATTCGTAATTAAAGCACCTATTCTTTTTTCCCTACAAATCCTTCATCCTGATCGAGCTAATACTCTCACGCAGCATTAAAAACATGCCTGCACATTTACAGACTACTCAATAAGCAGTGCTGGGGGAAAACACTAAGATGAGACCTGATGCAAAGCATGACCAAGTTTATACGGCAATCCGAATGTATCAGTATCTCTTCACTTCAAATGACCCACAAGATGCTTTCAGTGACGCAAAACAGAAACTACTGATTGAAAACAGAAGTGTTTTTCACATGGACTTTAGAGGCTGTATGATGCAACACATCCAATGCGTTTAAAACGAAATCCCCATCGTCAGCTAATAACCCCTCTAACAGCTCTTTCAAACTGACAGCGTTGTCTCGGCAGCTCAGCTGTGTTCATTAAATTCATCATCTCTCATTTATTTCTTGATCTTTTTTATTACATGATTAACATGTTTTCTGTTAACTGGGGAACCTGTAAAGCTATTTTCATTCTCCTCTCTTCATGTTATATTTGCATTCACGTAATTATTCAAAACACAATTTTAATACAACTTTTATATTATTAATGATTAATTAAAACTATTATTACTCGGTTTAAAAAAATGATAAATAACTAAATAATATATTTATAAATTATATATTTTATTATATATTATATATATTATTTCCATATTATTGTGTTGTGCACTTTTTTCAAGGTGAAAGGAAAATATCTTATTCATGTAATATTTGCAAATTATTCAAAACACAATTTTAATACAACTTTTCTTATATCATTTATTATTTAATTAATTAAAACTATTAATGGTTTATATATATATATATATATATTATATATATATATATATATATATATATATATATATATAGTGTATATTCTGTATTATTATTTTGTACACTGTATTATTGTTTCTATATTATTGTTTTGTACACTTTTTTCAAGGTTAAAGGAAAATATCTTACACTTAAGATGTTCAACATATGTTAAATGTAAAATAGATTTTTTTTTTTTTTTTTTATAACATGAATACCCATACACCATAAAAAGCAACACACATTCATTTATATACTATGGTAATGATGATGTTCACAAAGGGGGGCACAGAAGAAAGTTTCCAACTTTACTTTACGAGACTTTGGCGGTTCTCTTGATATTTACGCCCATTTTAACCACAAATAAACGTTTCGTGTTATAAAACTGGGTCATTTTGTTTCCATCCTTACGTGGATGCAACTGAAATGTTTTCTTGGACTGAATAGCACATAGTTTTGTGATGAATAATCACGAACACACTACCCAAATTCAACACACATTATGTAGCTATGCAGCCTTTGCGAGGAAATACATGTAACGTTATACAGTAGCGCGTTTGCGGCACTTTTCTAAGAAATGCTCGCGCAGCATCATTTCTACAGCACGTAACTTTGTCATACGTTGACTAGTCCAAAAAGCACGCAAAGATGCGTTTTAAACTGTAAGTTAGCGTTCATACACAGTCGTGGTCGTCTCACCTTCTCAGTAGATCTCCAGGAAGACATGCAGTCTGTCAAAACCCGCTCATCCGAAACCGCTCTATAATAACGGAACAGCGACCGAGACGTCGTACACTCGCGAGATACGGAATACTCACTTCAGTTAGTAGTTTATATCGGATTCGAGCGCGCTACGACGAGATGCTTTGAGGACGGAAGGGCTTGTCTTATCAGGAAGGGTCTTCTGACAGTTGTCGGCACAGCGGCTCCACCTCTCGGCGTTGTTTCGTGCTGGTTGTTTGTTTATAGAGAGATGATGCAGACAGCGAGCGCTGGTGTCCTGCCGCGGTGCGCCGCCTAGTGGACACGCGCACTACTGTAGAAAATCTAGCGCGTCAAACGAGAGATTTGTTCACACCCTTAACACACACAATTCACAACATAATCCTTTCATATAACGGTACTTCTTCGTTTGTTCAAAAAAGTTATTTTCATTCTTTTTAAGCACTCACCTTTTCTCGACTAGCTGACTTTTATGCAAACGGTTAATGTGCGACAATTCAGAAGTAAATTATAATTATTACCCTCACATAATCTTCAAAATCTTATGTCATATGTCCCTTGAATATAACTTTCTACTACAAACACGAATTAACTAAATTACTACAGTATGTTCCTTTATAGCATGTATAGCAGACATTTAAATCTGAAATTATAGAGAAGTCCTATTTCCAAATTAAATGAAGAAAGCAGTAGGCTACAGCTGTTTTCAACACTGTGATAATAGGAAATAAATGTTTCTTAAGCAACAGATCATCATATTAAATAGAATGATTTCTGAAGGATCATGTGACACTGAAGACTGGAATAATTATGCTGAAAATTTAGCTTTGTCATCACAGAAGTGATGTAAGGTACATTTTTAAATATATTAAAATATAAAACAGTTAGGCCTACTTTTAATTACTATAATACAGTATGTCACAGTATTTCTGTTTTATTGTATTTTTGATCAGATAAGATTTTATTATTTCTTTATAAACAGAAGATGGCGCAATCGAGCTTTGTTAAGCTTGAACTGTCTAATGAACCATGCACAAACCCTGAAGAAACCAGGACCAAATTGTTTTTAGATATTATCAAATTCTTTTAAATCATATTAATTTGTTTGCCTGTGTCAGCCACTTTCAGCAGCTGTTTATCCACCTGTCAAACCTCATTCTTCCTTCAAGTTCTTAATGGAGTAACTCATCCAGTGTCCAAACACATTTGCCCTTGTATTCATTCAAATTAAAATGACATTTAACTAAACATTATATTAAACGCACACTCACACTGCAAAAAATGGCTATAGGCCTACTTTTAAATAAAGCTAACACACAAGTTGAAAACTTTAAAACAATGTTGAAAAGATTTTTTTCAGCACAGACACATCAAATCCTCATATTATTCTGCTTTAGATTCATCCAATACAGATTTACTTTGGCTGTGAGGACAGAAGCATTGTGAAAGAGGTTTTTGCTACAGACAGGGTTAATGCATTCAGAGCCCTGCTGCCATCAAGTGCAATGCAATTTGTACCCTTCTCAATGAGTCAATGTGGGTTAACTGAGAGCTATCAATTCTAACGTGGTCTAGAGGGATTGGATGAATGTTTAAAATGTCACATTCGCCTTGTTCACCTTGAAGGAAACATTCCAAATCAATAGTACATCCTTACGGGCAGCTTTTTGCATTTAGAGCCATTTTGACCATGTCTTGTTAATGAGACATTAATAGAGCTTGACAAAGACCCCCAACTATAATATACTTTATTTGCTTTATTTTGTTTCAGCAAAATAGTTCTACTGCTACAGATATATCAATAAATATACCAGCTAATTGTTCACAAGCTGTAAGAACAATGAAAACGAATCTGAATTATAGCTTTCACATATTTTGTTGTGGCAATGAGTTTCCTAAGTTTCGTATCTTAAAAAATAAATATCAAAATAAATAAATAATAAAAGAAATCGTACTTAAAAAGTATGCATGAAGGTCCACTCCCAAACATAATCACCATTCAAAATGTAAAATAGTTACAAATTGTTGTGAGATTGTGATGTTTTAGCTAATGTTACTGCTGTTACATAAAATTAGCTACTTGTCACATCAAGTTATTTTAGGGGAGGGGCTTTCTTATTCTAGAGAGCATTTGATTGGGCAAAAAATGTTGAGCGCAAGATGCATTATAAGTACTTCTGGTCCATTTTCCTGCAAGAGGAAATTTTGAATATATAAAATGCAGACAGAATAAAATCCACAAAACCTCCATTAAATATTCATGGGGATTTTAAGATTGCAGTGTTGTAAGCTTACAATCTCTATAACCAATCTGTGCACCTTGATTAATTAAGCTAGGCGACATGCAGTGATCATTTATTTCCTGTCTGCTTTATAGATTACATTGCTTTATCAGACCCAGATGTTTTGCTCAGGGTCACAGATACACACTGTAAATGGTGTCAGGCCCAATTGTAACTGAAAATGTGATTATTTAATCACTTATGCAAGGCACAATCACATAAAGGTCATCCGGAATGAAAAACAGATGAAGAATGTGAGGAAACGAGAAGCAGTTCCCAAAATTTGATTTTAAGTGCCTTTTTGCTGTTGCCAAGGAAACCAGCTGCATGTGTGTGTGCATGTGTGTAAGTGTGTGTGCACGTGTGTCAGTGTATAGTTTGTTTATAGCAGCTATAAGATCAAACAATCAAGGAAAGACTACTCAATTTGCTCTTTTTGTCTTTCACACACACACAGATGCATGTGAAAATGAGGATGAAAACAATCTCAAGTGAGTTCCCAGACCAGAACATGGCTTCTTGTTTCAAAAGACATCAGGTTAAAGCTTATGTCCGATACATTCTTCGTCCAGTTCAAACTGCTGGGTGATTTATTCATTATTTGGAAAGCAAGTCATGAAGAAGCAGTTTTTCATTTGTACTTGAAAGGCAACCAAGCTCACTTGTTCATCTAACAAGCTCTAAGGTTCTTAATAAGATGTGGAACACCGACTTCTGATGTATATGGATTTGTCTGAACATGTGTCAGGCACTGTAAACAAAGAGAGAAAAAAAACACTGTTTGCCATCAGTTGCTAACACAACACACTGACCAGTCTCCTTACTAGTTCTGATGTTACATACAAAAAGGTTTCTTTATTATTTATTATACAGAACATCATAGCTGTATAGGCTAACTGATAAAAGTAGATTTTTACATTTTTTTTTCACAATTTTTATTTTAATAAAATAAAAAGAATATTTCATTAAAATGTATATAAAATCTATCATTTCTAAAATATGCTGTTGACAATACTTCATTACATTTAATATTCAAAATTTCCTAAACAAATTGTGGATTTTTAACTGTAACAATAGGAAGAATTAAAATAAGAATTGAAATGTATTGTATGTTTATTTTCAAATACAAGTGTGAATAGTAATATACCTTGTGTGTTTGCACTGTCACTTCATGACTTTATGGCATATGAAAAATTCCCCTGAAATTTAAAACTGGAATACTCTCAAATTTGCATTTTTGAACTGTGAAGAGTACCACACATTTTCAGCTACTTCTGTTTATGCAGCTGCTCAGCTGTTTCTCAGGTAATCATTTCACACACTGCAATTACAGGCCTCTACATTTATGAATCAGTAAGCATTTTTAGATTTTTTTTATAATAATTTGATAAGACCAGCAATGACACTTCGCTGCATTAAAATATTTTCACGAAGTAGGCCAAAAGGCCCTTTGACACCAATACTTATTTTAGCATAGGGTATGAGACTAAACAAAGAAATGTTAATAAAATAGCTAAAGCATTAAATGCATTATAATATTGATCTAAAGTGTATTTTAGGGGTCTGTGTGCCCTGTTTATCAAGAGACTTGTCTATGTGCTTATTTGTGCCTGTGACAAGAGAAATGCAAAAAAAAAAAAAAAAAAAATATTGGTTTTCAGACTGATTGCATCTTTTGACGCCAGAGTGATTGCGTGACAGAAATATTTTTATCTCTGAAACAGAAAATTGTATATGGATTGCTGACTTCCTGTGAAACAAATTATGCACTATAGCTGCTGTAGACAGCTTCTCACAATTGCTTGGCAAATTAGAATGATTGACTGTCATTAGGCTGATCACCAGAACGACAGTACAGACTGTTGGAAAGGGCTCTAGGGAGAAAGAAAGAGAGGGAGGGAAAATATGAGGGATGTGAGGGATAAAGAATGCCAGCCAGAGAAAAAATAAGCAGGCCAAAAAGGAAAGACAGAAAACAAATGAATTATTCATCAGTACTCTGAACCTGGTACAGTCCCTGTGGGGGGTTGTAGTATGGAAATATAGTGCCATGCTGTCATATGTTTCCTTTCAGCCTGCAATCCCCATCACGCTCAACCTTTGATCCAAAGATTAGTAGTGTTCGAGCTCTCAAACCCTGCTCCAAAGGACCACTTTGACAATGCAAAGTGAGGCTATCTTCAATTTTTGGTCCTCCACTTCAGGAAATTAATACCTGGATCAAATGCACCCAAATATTTTGATACAGAGAACAATACTGTATGTAGGATCAGCTTCTACTCCAAAGGCTTATTCGGAAATGTATTGACCACAAACACCCAAAGAGCACAGAAGAAACACTTTCATTTTTTGTCACCTTTTAATGATGATAATGCTGTTTGGAAACCACTTGTGTCTGTGAATAGAATTTATTAAAAAAATTCTTAATTTATTTGATGATAACTTAGTGCTTATTTTATAATTTGTTATTATTATTATAAATGAAATGTAACATATTTAAAATTATTAGATTTTTTTTTAATTATTGTAAGATGGAAATCAAGTCCTTTCTTGTTTATCCAAGTCTGGAAAAGTTCTAGATTGTTTGGACAAAACACCATATCTTGTTAACAGCTTTCTAATATGTTAACATGGAACCCTTTCGTTTCCATGGAGATGAGAGTGTGATAAATGCAGTCTGTCTTTCTGATTCATCTGTCCATTTGTTTAACCTGCTGTCATTCAACATGCACAAACACTCACTTACACACAGAAAACCTTTCGACCTTTTAGTTTAAATCAGCCCATAATTAAGTGTTTTTGTTGTCTGTTTAATTATGATTCAAGAGTGACAAAGACTTTTTATTGCATTTTTAATAATTTTCATCTCACTTCTGTTATTGCATGGACATACAAAGAACTGCACACATATATATCCTGCCCTCCTCTTAAAACTCTACAGTTCAGTAGATCAGATTGTATCGATCAGTAGGGTTAACAGTCCAGAGAAAGCAGCTCTCTCCCACACTGTCCGGCTGTCTATGTGTGTACAATTTATATCTGTGCTTTATTCCCCTGAAGGAGTGCAGTTTTTTATCTCCATCGAAGTGCTGCCCACCTCATACACTTCACAAACACTGATGTCTCTTTCCACAGGGCTCTAAACCAGCATGAACCAGCCCCCACCAACTTCAAAATCCTCTTAAATGATTATTCAGCAGGTATTTCATTGTAAATTAAAGTCTTGCACTTTAGGATTTGTTCCAAAACTAGTGAGCTGCCTAACATTAAGGAATCATATGATTGTAGATTTGCAACAAAGGCAAGTCTTTGAATGCACTGCAATAAGTTCAAAAAAAAAAAAAAAAAAAAAAAATCTGCACAGTATTTATATTATATAACAGTATGTGTTATGTTATTGTAGTATGCAGCGTTTTCTTAGTAACATGCTAAAGCCAAACTTTATGCGTGTCATGTGCAAATAACTATTTGCACACTATAACTATAAATCGTGGCGTTTCGTCAAAAGTAGTCTGAGCACTTTTGCAGTTCCATTTCCAATTTCATAAACTTTTTTTTTTTTTCACTTTCAGCTGAAGTGGTTTTCTTTTGTCCTTTTGGAACAAGAAATCTGTACATATTGTGTTTTGCTAGGCTACTAAAGTGCAGTAATAAAGTTCATTCCTAGTTTTAACAAAGTTCATTGGCTGTTACTGTCGTTATATTGCTTTGTAATTCAGCACATTCGTTAACCTCAGATGTAAAAAAAAAAAATAATTCTGAGTGAAGCAGAACCGTTTGCAAGAATTGTTTCCAAATGTATTAATTGTTGAAAATATCTCACCATTTGGCAATGGAATTCCAGTTCTTTTTTTTTTTTTTCAAAATATTTATTCTTTACAAAAAAAAAATCTTAAATGAAACCAGAACGATTCCCATGCCAAGGTTTGCAACAGTCATTCTGAATGCTTACTGCACTACTCCTGTAGGGATCATTCATGCTTCTTTGTCAAAGGTTAAGACAACATCGAGTAGTGTGCCTCGCAGAGACATCATTATGTGCCTCTTTCTCTCACTCACTTACTCTCTGTCTGTCTGTTCAGTAACAGCTCCACTAACAAGCAGGCTTTGTGTAGATTCAGGTCACAATGACGATAGTGCGTCCCCTTGCTTATTGCACTCTGATGTGACCATGTTCTGGGACTGAAGGTCATTATCTCTACTGGAGCTTTTTTCATTTCCCCAATTATCTCATTTTGAAACTAAAGTGGACTCTTATGTTCCTGCAGTGCATTCTGGGTCACTGTATAGATTGTGTGCTCTCTAGATCCTGTGGACAATTGAACCACCCTCCAGATTGTATGAAATAAGATGAGAAATTAAAGACATGGATTTTACATAGTGTCAAATGAAATCATTTGCGTTGCCACAAATTCCCATAGTTTCACATGCACATGCTTTTGCTGACAAGGAATAGAGTATAAATGCCTAGGTATTGATTAAATCGAAGTTTTGAAAACTCTTAAGTATTACCTTTTCATTCACTCTTTGTGCTACAGACATGAATGAGGTGCTAGCTAAATTATATGGTTTGTTGAGGAAAAGGGTATTATTAGTTTTGAAAGCAATCAGACAGGCCATTTTGGACTTGCTGACAAAAAAACAAGTGGAAAAATACCAGACTCAGGATGAAGGACCTCAGCCATATCTATCAGAAGTCAGAAAGAGCTTTATTGCCAAGTATACTTTTAGACACACAAAGAATTTGTCTTAGCAACAGGAGCTTCCGGTGCAGAAGAAAGTACAGACAAAGTGCAAACATACATGATAGAGCAGACATACATTACACAGTAGAGATGAAATATAACACTAATAAATATATATATATATATATATATATATATATATATATAACAGAAAATTAAATAATGCAATGAAGGAGTTGAAATACAGAGAAAAAAAACAAGTTTTTTAATGAATTTGTAGATATGTTATTTAAGTGTACACTTTATGTAATTAACAACTGTACAATTTTTAGATGCTATATGTATAAATGTGTCACTTATGATGGACAATGTATGGCTATGAAAGTTTTAATTGTTCAAGCTGAATATAGCCTGCGGCAAAAAAAAAAACTGTTCTTGTTGACCAGAGCGCAACTGTTCAGAGAGAGAGTGGGCTGGGTGTGTGGGGTCCAAACTGATTTTTATAGCCAGAGAGTATGAGGTGGGCTCTTTAAGAGTAACCAACAAAACAGAATGCATTAGCAAACATAAAAAACATGATAAAAAACATTAGCAGCTGCACAGCAAAGGCATACCAACCATACAGCATCATGCCAGCGAGTTTTGTATTTCTGTTTTTATTTTTTGTAAGGCTTTAATGATTGCTGATTGAATGTGCTGTAGGGACTGGCAGTCCAAAGGAGTCGTTCACTTAATATTTACAGTGAGGTGGGCAATCAGTCAGGCTCAAACCAAGGTGAAACCTTTCTGGCATCCCTGCTGTGACTCTCTATGTGTCCTATCATTCCAGTCCTCACTGGTGCCTTCTGCTGCAGTAAAAGTATTCATAAATATCTCTGGGCAAAATATATCTAGAATTTATTGAAGGATTGGCAGTTAAGGTCAAGTGAACACTGGAAAGCAAAACATTTTCACCCTCTGCGCATTTAAGACTCATGGTATGTTGTTTTTAGTCTTTCATGCTATCATGAGCATCAGCTTCTTTATTATATTTAGCAGACATTTTTAATCCAAAGTAATATACATTGCATTCAAAGTAATTGGAATTTGGGGGAAGTCGTGGCCTAATGGTTAGAGAGCTTGACTCCTAACCCTAAGGTTGTGGGTTTGAGTCTCGGGCCGGCAATACCATGACTGAGGTGCACTTGAGCAAGGCACCGAACCCCCAACAGCTCCCCGGGCACTGCAGCATAAATGGCTGCCCACTGCTCCGGGTGTGTGTTCACGGTGTGTGTGTGTGTTCACTGCTGTGTGTGTGCACTTTGTATGGGTTAAATGCAGAGCACAACTTCTGAGTATGGGTCACCATACTTGGCTGTATGTCACGTCACTTTCACTTTCATTTTTTTCACTATCAGTGCATCCATTCTCTGGGAATCAAACCCATGACCTTGGTGTTGCTAGCACCCCTTCAAACAAAATTATGTTCTAAAATGTTCTTTTTAATAAACTTTTTAACTAAAAGCATTGCCAGTACAGCCTCAATAATTTTCCAGTTACATACTATATTTGTAATACTTTGGTAAATTCATGAATAATTGTCAAAGTAACTGCAACATTATTCTTTTAATGTTATTTGATGACCAGAATTATAGCCAAAGTTTAGAGAAGGTTCCCTAGTATCTGAGTCCATGCTCTACTGTTTGAGCTACAGTAATGTTGTACACCGAAAAAGAAAATGGTATAGGATTTACTTTTGAAATTCGAAATTTCCCACATATGCCTCTGTTTCTCTCTCTAGTCTCCTCTCCACAGCATGTATTCATTGCTTTGTTTTCCTAGAGCTGCTCTCAGCTGCAAACTCCGTCTTTTAGGCACCTATTGATCTGGATCTTACTATGATTAGAAATCTGGACCGGGCTGCCTACACACTGCTCCAAAATTACCTGTGTGTGTGGGAGCACAGAGGAGGTGGCAGACTGCCAAAGAGATAGATAAAAACTCACAGACTGTGAAAGAACATACGTCTTTATTGTTGGCAATTGTTCGGTGCTGGAGGCTCTGAGCTCTTTGTTGGATCCTCAACACACCTATGTCTACATAATATACACACACTAAAAATACACATGCTTGAATTGAAAACTAACAAATGCTGGTGCGGAGGATGCTGCAGGGCAGATATCTCTTTGGGATCCAGCTGAGAATAAAATCCTGGATTTGTTCTTTCTCTTGCCAAAACCCATGCTGCTATTTTTCCTGAGCCGGCTACACAAGTGGGCAATGGTGCACATATTAGAGTATTGCAAATGTTATTCATGGCATGCACCTTTGTTCTTTTTATCTTGTGTTGGTTTTAAATTTATCCAGAAACGAACAACCCAATTATGCTTCAATTAGGCTGGCAGTAAAGCTCACTAATTGGTGCCACAACATGAGCAGAGATTTCATTGCCAGAGGCTCTTTTGCATGTATTTAAAAGTCAAAGAAACAGTCAGCAGGAAATTATTTCTAATACAGGGTCTCTTATTTCTATGTAAAAAAAAATAATACTCAGAATGTGTCATACATGCAACGACTGAGGGCTGTGGCAGAGATGACAAAGGCAATGCCATTAATAATGGGTTTCTGTGTGCAGTAGTTAACAGCCACTTAGCTGTTGCTCGATGGACCACGAGTAGTTGGTGAGAACATAATTATACATCAGAGTGAGTGGTTTCCTCATGGGTTAAAAAATGTGTAAGTGACTATGAGAGTGAACTAATGGTTCTTGTGTTTGAAAACATTTACATTGTAATGAGAGAACTGTGAGCTATAGTTGTTTCTATGGGTTTGTGTAAATTCATTTTAATGGATTCAGGGACAAAACATCCAAATCTTTTCATGTTTTTAATAGATTAATTCATTATACTGGTTATCCACACACTTGAAAATCCATGTAATACAATCTTTGTATTCATGCTGTTTAATTTTTTTTTTTAAATGTACAATTTTCTGCAAAATATTAGATAGAGCTAGGCCTACTTTTACTTTAAATATTTCAGGACAATTTTTAAAAAACAATTTCCATGTAGGCCTAGTTACACGACTAAGACAAATTTGACTTTAACAAACAATGTGTTTTTAGCATTGTTTTAAACACGTAGTAGAAAAAAAAGTTAATATGTAAGAACGGTGTATTTTTTTGCGCTGTGACTGGCTTTTTTACGTTTCACTAAAATAGTAATGCAGTGTGACAAATACATTTTTAAAAGTTGAAATAATCAATCTAGTCTCGCAATTAATATGATAACTTAAATGTGCATATACAAAAATAAAAATACAAAAAAAGTAAAATAGTTTAATTTAAAAAAAATAAAAATAAAACTACACTCTATAAACCCTAGAGAATAAATCAAATCTTCAGCAGATAGTAAAATGTGTTCGAGTGTAGTCCGCGTGCTGTGAGACAGTGAGGAGTGATGATCACGTGACGCGGGCGTTCTGTAGGCTACTGTAGCCTCGGCTTGATTCTTTGAAAGAGGAAACGCGCCGCACTCGCTCCTCACTGGCATCATCTCTGAGGGAACAGAGCTCAGAACATATTTTGTTTATTTACGCTACAATTAGCTAACTAAATAACCTAAGCAGCCGGTCGTTTTTCTTTAACCTCATCATTTTGCTATTTTACCACTATTACGCCCAACAACCATTAGAAACGCCAACCTTTCTTCGAAGACTACACCTGTCCCAGCATCATCTGAGTGAGATTCCGCAAAGCTACTGGTAAGCCACATTACTTTATGATGCTTTATACGTTTTTTTCTGCAATGATGTGAAAGTTTGTTTTATCTTAAATGCCACATTAGAGCAGAGACGCATTTATATTAGGCTATATGTGAATGAACTACTGTGCATGTTATCAAGCTGTCCATTTAGTCTTGTATCAAAATGCACTTGATAGCAAATTAATGGCTAGTTTAAAACGCTTCCTCAAATTTTCCTTTTTCGAGCTTAATTTTGTCTTTCATTATTTAATTCGGACCGAGTGTCTGTGGTTGTTGTCGTTGCTGTTGCAGCAAAGCTTCATTGTTCTAGGTGTGTGAAGAGTAGAATAGAGTAGCTTGCCATTAAAAATGAACCATGCTGCTTTTTTTGCGGACTTTTGAGAGACGCGCTCAGAAAATAACTTAACAAGCTTGCTGTTGTGAGCCTGCCTTTTTGAATCAGTCAAATCTACCTCTGCTTTATTATAAGGCTTCAAACTGTGATGCTTTTCCAGTGTGTTAAAGGAATAGTATTGATCATTTTCTCAGCTCATGTTGTTTCAAACCTGTCTTTCTTCTGTGGCCCAAATGAGATGTTCTTTTTTGCTCTTTTCCATATAATAAAAGTGATTTGTGTTGTCAAGTTTCCAAAAAGTAAGCAAAAGCTGTAAAAGCACTTTAAAAACACCTTAGTATGTGATTTGACCTCAGTAATGGCAAGCATCATTTATCATCACATTTCTGGTGACTTATGGTCCAGTTTTGTATCGAACTGAGGCTTGAATGTGCTTTGAGACCAATGAAGAAGATTTTCCGCCAATAACCAACATTTTTAACTCTTTTTCTGACAAAGCAATGTGTGATGACAGAAGGCTTGGAATATAGTGGAATATAGACTACTTTTGTGGTGCTTTTTTGGAGCTTGATAACCTGTCCCCTTTACTTTCGTTGTTTGAATAAGAGTAGCTTGCAGCTTTGCTTTGTGGTTAATGGAAGAAAAAACTATAATTTTGGGTTTGGAATGAGAGAGATTCAATATTTGGGTGAACTACTTCTCTAAAAATGTTTTTGTGGTCCAATTCATATTCATTGTGTTTTCGGGCATATTCAACATTATTATATTGCTACATGCAGAGGTATACTGCTGTTAATAGGCTTGATATCAGTTCTCACAAATCCAATGTAAAAGGACGTGAGTGAGCTTTTCTAAACACTATCACTAACTTTTCACTTACCGCCTTTTATATTTTAGAATGTGTAACTATAAGAAGTGTCTGAATCTTGGTTGAGCCTGTAGTGGGACGTACGAACAGTGTTTGTCCAATGCCCTGGTTCTTCCACACTGTTATCACACGTGTTCCACCCTCCCTTCTGTCCCCTTAGCGTCTCTTATCTGCCTCCCCCATTCCTCTCCCACTCCCTCGCTCTCGCACTCTCACCTTCTCCATCTCTCTCTCTCACACTCTTTCATCCTTTATTCATCCTCTCCTCTCCCTCTTGTTTCTTTCCCTGCTGTCTTTCTTTAACACCCTTCACCCCCTCTGCTTTCCCCGCCTGTGGCTTGCATTATTCTGTGGTCTGTCTGTTTAAAGAGATGGACAGCTGTTGAGATGCTACGGAGGGCAAGAGTTCCTGCAGCTATTTCCTGATTGTTGGCTTTTTCCCCATCTTACAAGTCTAATGACCCCGCAGCACTTTCCACTACAGAAAAATAACACTATTCGATTAGTCAGAGCGAGTGGAGGAGTATTGACTGTTCAGTCTAGCTGCTGGCCAAGGCTGAAAGTTCAGTGCTGTTGTAAGCTTTAGGCCCGGCTATAGATGAGAAATAAATGGATGAGAGGACAAAGATGGAAGAGCTGAATGCTAAGTGAGCAGAATCTATGAGGAAGAGATAATGTGTGTATTTTTAAAAGTAGAAGGGAAATAGAGTAACCTGAATGCTGTCTCCTCAAAAACACCCTTATGCAAGGGAGATTGCTATTCATTAATCTTGTTTCTTTTGTGTTTGTAAGTGTGTGTGTGTGTGTGAATGCAAATACATACCATTATTACATCAGTCTAATTTGATATTGTTTGCTTGAAGTACTGAAGAAGTACACAGAAATTGCATGTGTTTGATTTAACTATATATTTATTAAATTACATTAGATTTTAAATGTTACACTTGTAACAATGACGGTGGCGAGTGACAATGGTAGTTAAAATGTGTATCAGAATATATAGACTAGAAAGGTTCTTCTAATTTTCTATAATAACAAAATCTATTATATTCAAGGATATTTCAGCATTTGTTGATGATTTTAAGAAGATCATGAAAAATAAGAGTGCATTGTATGTTAAGTACAGTCTGATATGGGTCACTTTATAAAAGTAATGTAAACAGTTTGACTAAAAATAGGATTTGAGCAGAAAATCTGACTTGAACACTTTCTTATTGTGTGAATGCAGCCTAAATTAAGGTTTTGTAATTGCAACAATTTTGTGAGTTGCATCATGATGGCCTATGATTATAACTGGTTCATGTAAGATGAGGATGAAGCAGTCAATAGAGACTGTTTATATCTACAGCTACACATATCTGTGTTTCTTCAACTATGGACACCCTGTGGACATTTAGGAAAAAAATCTTTCTCTCTCTCTCTCTCTCTCTCTCTCTCTATATATATATATATATATAGAGATTAAATGATATATCCTAGATTTTGATTTTTTTTAAATATTAAAAGTCTTGGTCAATGGGACATGATGAACTCCAAACATACAAGGAATTGTAAACAGTAGCAAAAATAAATGAAGACATGATTAAAAGTTTGCAAGATGGGTTCATATACCAAAAAGGTTTAAATCTGTTAAAACATCTACTGCTGAGGTGTGCTAAATTACATATGCTTGCCAAAAAATACTAATAGTTTGGGACAAGGACATGTTTTGTGTTGAGGACTTCAGGCAGCAAGTATTTTCAGCAAGGGCAATCAAGGCCAAGGATGCAGAGTGTACACTATGGAGAGTGTGACTGGAAGAGGGAGAGTGAATGTTTCTGTAACAACATTTGTAAGTCGGGAAGAAGGAGGCGGGAACCGGTGAACATTTAAATAAAAACTTTAATGATAAAATAAACACACAACTGTCGTTACTCCTCCTCTTATCCTTCCGGAGCTCCTCCATGGGACTCGAGACTGGTGAGTGGTGCAGGTGTCTCTCATTTTCAATTACTCCACCGGCCTCGCTCCGTTCCCACGGCTCTAGGCCCCGCCCCATTCATCACAGTTTCCTGCAGGCCTAAGATACAACAGCAAAACCTTTTGTGATCAGAACCACTTTTAGGACTGAGATGTTCTTACAATTCTGTGTTGTTGCAAAATCCCACCTGCTGTACTTCTTACAGCACCATCTTTGTTGTTGGACCTATATAGAAATGATTCCTAAATGTGATGTAGAGCTAAAAATACTGTTTGTGACTACAATAAACAGAAACAGGTGTGACTGAATTAATTCATTATGATCAATGTATCATTTATTGTAAAACTGTTAAAACATTGATGCTTTGGTTTTAAATCTTCAAGTAAACAACAAAAAATGCAAACAATCGGCCGCTTTATCATGTTATTTTTGTGATTTCGCAAGTTCCAGTTATTTATTTTCTATTAAAAACTTCTCTTTGTTGGTGAAATGATGAGGTTTTGTGACATTGTTCTAGAGAGGCATGTAAAGGGCGGGTTTTAGTGCTGTAGAGCTTCTGGCCTGGCCCGTTGAAAGCCCGACAGTGGCTAATGATGTTGTGTTGTTAAGAGTGAGTTTTACCTTAACTAGATGTGAACTTAAATGGATATCCTAAAAAAAAAGTAAGACACATATTTTAGTAGTTTGTGGCTTTTGTTAATGCATTGAATCAGTGCAAAAATTGATGCCTCTATCCAAAGATTTCTGTCAAAGACAAGTCAAAATCAATGTGTATTACTATCACTAAATTACTGACATAAAGCATACTGGAGCTTGTAGTCTTTAGGTGACCCTATATGGTTTGAAAATGAAACGTAATGATGGAAGAGCTGATGATGGACTGTCTGTTGACCTCCAAGAAATGAGGTGATGTGGGTGGTAGAAATGATAGATTGGATAAAGCAGAGGTTATAAAAACAGTTCACATCACTTTTGTAGACAGATAGTTGGATAACACCATTGTAACTCAAGGTAACAAGCAGAGGAAATGGTTTCTTGTCAGTGTCCATTAAAGATAATGTGCTTGTGTGAGATTCCCATCTATCTATCTATCTGGTGAGAGTTGAATCTGTGTAGATATTTGTAGGTGTTTAAGTTATTTAAATATGTCCCAATTAAAAACACGAACATAATTATAAGAATTAAAAATTAATAAGAAAATTAGCAATTATTTAATGGTTTTAGAATCAAGCATTTTATCCTTAAGAACATAAATGTGAATATAAATGGTTACACATACATAAATATGAATGTTAATATAAATAATATATAAATGTAACATATATTTACTTTGATCACTGCTTTAAAAATTCATGCTGGTGGAATTCAGTGGTCTCTCTGCGTGTGTGTGTGTGTGTGTGTGTTTGTGTGTGTGAGAGAGAGAGACTTCAGAAGGAGGGCATTGAATATGTAATAGTCACTGGGACTAATCTACTGAGATATTACATGGTTATTTCTTTCCTTTCTCTCTCTCTTGTTCTACACTGCCACTCCTCTGGGGGAGAAGAGACAAGCTCAGTAAAACAGTCTATTAGTCATAGTGCTGGGGTCAGTGGGGACACCCCAAGCACAATATGAGTAATGATTTCTCAGTGTGAAAGATTTAAACAGTGGTCCTCAGGGGGACACACCGGGCCCCTGCAGATATTTGAGGGCGCTGGGCTTAAAGTACAGAACCGCTCAGAGAAGGAGACCAAGGGTCGGGCCAAAAACCCATGTCACACTAATGTGTTGCCTAATATTTACAATTCTGTCTCTCAGTTTTTGTTCTTCTTTGTCTCCATTTCTCACTCTCACTGTGTAATTTGTACTCCTTTCTGTTTCTCATCTCACTTTTTCTGAAATAAAATAGGTTGCAAATGCCATTGCATGTTGACTTTGGCTAAAGACTTTAGCATCTGAATCATTAATGAAGCTGTTATAAAGATAAGGGTACAATAATATGACTTACAAGTATTCTGATCCTAGTCTTGCATAGCCAGACCTTCAGACTGACGGCAGAAGGTCTAGGAACCTTGGCCGCTTTGAATTGCAAGGACCGCCCAAGAGGCCATATGACTGGCAGATAAAGCAATCAATCACGTTTCGGTTTATGCTGTGTCATGTTTAGGGGCGTGGAAATGTCCCCACAATAACAGACCGTTTGTAAAACTCTTAGACGTATTTTAAAGATTCTATGCCGCAAACTTAAAATATTTCACATACTTTTAAAAATCCAGCGTTTAGTTAATCCTGATAAGCACTCATTATCACAGTTGTAAACACAACGGCTATCTTTTAACGTGAGGGGGTTTGGCGTCACGCCATATTTGTTTCCAGGCGGAACTTTAAATAACGCGACACGCATGTCTCCCGGGAAACTTGTATAATTCCACCAATCTGATGACGACTTCGAAACTCCCAAAGTGTTTCCAATTTTGTGTGCTGTATACATCAGACGTTCAGTTAATGGTCCGTGGGCATGACGTCTGAGGCTGAGACTATTCTGATCCTATGCTGCTGCTTCTGTCTCTGTTTTCTTGACTCACAACATGTGCGGAATGTCAACAGCACCTGTGCCTGTGGATGACTCCACCCATGTTGCTACTGTTTGTGGAAATATTTTGAAGACAACAGATGCTTTGCATGTGGGGTGTTTTGCATTAGGATTAGACCTTGTAGAGAGAGAAATTTGCCAAAAGAAGTAGAATTTTAACCCTAACAAATAGTTTTTTTTATTATTATTATGTGCATATTATTATTATTATTATTATTATTATTATTGTTGTTGTTGTTGTTGTCGTCATCAGAGCCAATCCTCCCTAAATGCAAATTACGCATTTTGCGTAGGGCCCCCGAACCATCAGGGGGGCTCCTTGATTTTGGCTACCAGCGATTATGAAAACATGAATGTTCCTTTCCTTTAATGCAGTGCACTGTCACCCTCTCACATAACCTCCAAAGCAGTCAGATCATGTAATGTGACTGTCATATACATGTAAACATTTAATGTGACTGCTGGCCTTGTTAGATACTTAAAAAAAAAAAGTTAAAAGCGTGCACATAAATGGTTTGAAAAGTAATCTACTGCAGGTCAGTAATATTAGATCTGTGCATTCCATTACTGCATCCTTCTGTATAGCCTAAACCTGCTGCTGTCTGTAATTAATGTTAATCCTGAGAATTATGCACTGCTCTTCACTGAATATTGTTCATAACTTTGTTATAGATCAATTTTATTTATATGCTGAAGTCTATGCAATGCTTTAGTCAGTGTCTGTATGATAGGCTATTATAGGCAAAATTGTTTATTTTATTTGTATATTTTTTTCTATTGTATTTGTCCTATTGTTTGTCATTTTCGTCCTTTTTTTTGTATTACTGACTGTTTCAGCTCACTGTTGACAGTGAAACTGCTCTGAAAGAACAGGTCAAGAGATTGGGGGCATGAACGCACAGACAGGCACCACTGAAAAAGTTTTGCTTATGGCCTCCAGAAGTCTAGGATCAGCACCGGTCGTCACAGTGCAACTAAAAGCATGAAATGGTATTGTATACTGTAAATAATGATTGTTGCAGAGCAGGGTTTTTTTCCATCCCTTTCATCCCATTCTCATCTGTCATTATTTGAACAAACAGACAGTACCGCCCCAAACTGATGCCACTTGTTGGCTGTGATTTTTCTCCAGTCATTTTCATAGTTTAACTGCACACTGTAGTGCTCGAATGTGTGTGTGGGTATGGCTGTTCTTATTTCAATGTCTGTTGGTCCACAGCCAAAGCAAATGCATGCAAACAGGGTACCAGAATCATTGGTTGTGGGGTATGATTTTTATTTTTTTTTCTTGTTCTTTGATTGAATTCTTTAGAAACTGAATCTTGCAGACAGTTTGAAGCAATTCGCATTGGAAAAAAACATAATGCTTGATATATTCATGCTCTCTAGTAAACATTTGTAAACCAAAAGAGGAAACCTTTTAACCTGGCACCTGGCACTGAAATAGTGATTTTGTGAGAGCATTAGTCTGAAGAATGTTCCTGGTCGGCCTTGTTCTATAATTTGCTTTTCCCATACAATGCTGAGCAGCTATGAATTCCTTGATTTTCTTTGAAGTTTGCATACAATTTTTATAACATGAATACATTCTTCAGTATTCTGAAAATAAGCACCACAAGCCAATATTTTCAAATAATAACTGTAAAGGAAATGGTTGAAGACCACCTGTGTGTTTATCCCAATCTCTGCTGAAGTCACATATCACAGCCTTGACATCCGCCACTGTAAGCTGAAAACAGTTATACTTATTACTGTATACCGAGGATATTTCTGTGTTTTAAAGAATTTGTCTTTCATATTATTTGTACTCTAAAGTAACATTTGAGACATTTGAGGTAATTGGTTTCAGAGAAATCTTTCTCATCTTGACAAAATTCCTGTTTGGAATAGTCATACTGTGACATAATATACTTCGCTTCTATTACTATTTCTATTCCTATTATATATATATATATATATATATATATATATATATATATATATATATATATATATATATATATATATATATATATATATATATATATATATATATATATATTACTATAAAATAATATGAACTGCAATTTTTAACATTCTTCTTATTTAATCAGACTCTTGAGAGTTAGGACATTTTTCCAAAAAAATGCATAGCAAATAACCATTCTTATTTCTGAGATGATAACAGCTCGGCACCCGCTTAATTAAATGTCACTGAGCTCACTGTGTTGCATCAGTGTAGCATACTTCAGTTTAAAACATTCAGAATTGCATAATACATGATGTTTTACACATCATTTAAAAATATAGTTGACTGTACACTGTGCAGTATACATTCCCATTTGTTTCCTTTCACATTTCCTTATATTACAACTAAAGGTTGAAGAAGTTTCACAGTGATGCCATAGAAGAAGCATTTTGGGTTCCTTTGGGTTCCTTTCAGTTCTTAAAAGAGCCGTTTATTTTCTTAGTGTGTAGAATATTTAAATAATCTGAAGAACCTTTTCCCATATAAAGAGCCTTTTGTATGAAAAGGGTTTGATAGATGTTAAAGGTTCTTTATGGAACCACAAAGAAGTATGTAGCAGTTTTAGGTAGAAAGCAATCTTATTCGATACTGGCTGGTTGACAACATCTCCCAGACTGTGAGTCATTGTGCACAGTATTTCTACACTAAGTGTTCATGCTAAAAAGGACAAAATGAGCACATTTAAACAGGTCTAGATAGCTTTTTGGAAGGCACAATAGATGTTTAAAGAGGCAACATTTTAAATGTCAGTGCAGGACGCCGACATTGACTCATTTAGTAGCTTGGGTACTTTTATTTATGCATACAGCTGATATTGCCTTTGCTTTAAGTCAAATTTTGTAACAAACATGCTGAAAAAGTCACTGTTGCAGCTTAACAGGATCTGTAGTTAGTCAGTCAAACTGTTTGATGGCAGAACTATATAAACTATATGTCAGTAATATGTTCAATGGCATCGAAATGAATCTTATAAAGCCACTTTTTGTAATGTCTATTTATTAATTTTGTGAAGTAATTAATAAATAAATTACTAAATATTCTGTTTGCAGTCTAGCATGGTTGTATAAATCACTCACAGTATTTGTCCTTGCTGTGTGTGTGTGTGTGTGTGTGTGTGTGCCAGTGGTCTAGACAGTCCTGCTAAATATGCTTCAGACTTGCTGAGACATGCTGTGGGCATGAGGTAGGATGGCCAGGGCAAGTGAGAGATGTGCTCATCCGGACAAACAGACACATACAGGCCTTTAGGGTCATTATGAGTCATGGTCAAGGCAAACATGTGCCGTCTACATGCCAATGTGCCAGATCAGCATTTAAACTAGTGATATTTGGATTGTTTTTTTAATATCCTGTAGTGTGCTTGGTGTATAGCCACTACATCTAAGCATTTCTATGAAAGACTGTGTTATGTTAATAAAATAGCCTTTGATGGAATTTTTAAATCACTATGATTCAATATGCATTTGATTGCAGGAGTGGTCTGAGCTGTCAAGAGGTATTAGATTAGCAAATAGCACTCCATCAGATGCCTCCTGGAACACTTCAGCTGACGGTTCTGGTTTTAATGCAGCTCAGATTTTCTGAGTCACATCTCTTTTTTTCAACTGCTTTTTTTATTTTTTGCATTATACATTTTTGTTGTTGTATTAGAGATGGGGGAGATCCAAAAATAACTTCAACTGCTGTGGGTAAAGAAAAGAATCACCCCCTTTAAAATAATCACATTTTATTGCTTTGCAGCCTGAAATGAAGATGGACAGTTTTTGTTTTATCTAGCTGTATTTACTCAGTGCAACTTATAACATCCAAGTGAAAGATGTAACACCAACATGTCAGAAAAAAATTAAAAAAGAGAATCACTGAGTTGGAAAAAGGATCACTCGCTTGTGTCAGTATTTTGATGAACCACCTTTTGCTTTAATTACAGTCTTTAGTCTGTCGGGATTTGTCTCTAATAACTTTGCACTTCTAGACTTTGCAATATTTGCCCACTCTTCTTTGCAGAACTTCTGAAGTACAGTTAGATTTGATGGTGAGCATTTGTGGACTGTAGACTTCAAGTCATTTCACAGATTTTCAATTGGGTTTAAGTCTGGGATCTGACTAGGCCATGCAAGGACTTTCATCTTTTTCTCCTTCAACCACTGTGTGCTCAGTTTTGCTGTGTGCTTTGGGTCATTGTCATGTTGGAAGGTAAACCTTCTTCCCATTGACAACTTTCTGGCAGACGGCAGCAGATTTTCCTCAAGAATTTAAAGAATTTTGCCCCATCCAGTTTTCCTTCTATCCTGACAAGAGCTCCAGTCCCTGCTGCAGAAAAACACAAAATGCATAGTATCAATTCTTAAAGGGATTGTTCACCCAAAAAATTACATTTTGTCATCCTTGCACTCACATTTTTTTTAAACGTTTTATTTTTCCCATGGAGCATAACAGGATTTGTTTTTTTTTTTCTGCAGAATCTCAGTGCTGCTCGGATGCTCTTTTCCATACAATGAAAATGAATGGAGACCATGGCTTTAAAGCTTCAAAATTAAGAATAATTATATTTTTATGTGAAGAACAGAGAAAGAAAATACTAGGACTGCACGATTTGGGGAAAAAATTATTCATGCTTTTTTCTGATAAAAATTGTGTTTACGGTTAAAAATGCTTAAATCTCCAGGTTTATGATGCTTGTTTGTTGAGCTGCACAATTTGGTCAAATATTTTGTCATCATGCATCAATATGATGATAACTATAATAAAAATAATAACAATAAATGTTATTAAAAATAAAAATAATAAATATAAGAAATATTGCTACTGTAATATTTTACTGTATAATAAAAACCTATTTAAGAAATACAATTCGTTTTTTTTGTTTTTTACTGTGCAACTGTTATTATTATTTATGGCTGTCTTAATTTACAAATGTTAAACCATCAAGCTTTTATTTTTGCGGTTTTGGAAGATGGTTAGCATGTTATGTCTCCAAATCAATCTTTATTGTGTTCCCAGATTCCTATATTGGACTTTTGGTTTTATTTAGATTAAACTTTCTGCACTAGAAAATATAATCTTATGTGTCTGTATGACATAATATTATTATGTTTTTTTTTTGTATGAGCTGTTCCTTTAATCCCCTTAGAAGGATTCTACATGTTTTTTATTGTTTGTACATGGATCCTAATCCTAAATACACAATGACATTTGACAGAGTGATGTAGACTACAACAAGACTGTGTGCACAGTCCTGTTCCATTGAGTTAGTTCTGATTAGATCATTAATTCTGATCGAGTTGATATAAGGAAGGCTGGCCACCTGCCCTCCACTTCCACCCCCAAAGTTCCCTCAGAGCACAGCCTCCATTTGAAAGACTTGTCACTGACAGATCCTCAATCTCTTCTCACCGTCTGATGGAATGATAGATGATGAAAGGACAGGGGTAAAAGAACAGAAGAGATTAGATTATTTTATCATGTCTACCTTCCCTGACATAGTGCTTCAGACCGGATGGATGCGTGGATGATGGGAAAGGTTTCAGAGGAGGGCGAGCGGATGAAAAAGATGCTCTGGGAAAAGAAGAATGCATGTGTCAACCTCGGGTGTTTTTGTGAGGAAGGGTTACATAATCTCAAAGAGATCTCTAACAGTCTCTTGTAAGGGGTGCATATGTGGTCCCTACTCCCACACGGGGTTGGAAATGTGTATTTTCAAATTTCAACTAGATTTGGCGAAAATATGAGTGGTGCTTGTGTGGTCGCCGCATCCATGAAGGGTGTTGTGAGTGGTTAGCAGGATATTACTATGCAGTTGCTAAGGTGTTCTGAGTCTGTTTTAACACATTGCTGGGTGCCCAAATGGTTTTGAACAGTATGACAGCACCAGTTGTATGAAGCACGGGATGATTACAAACCATTCCTTATTGTACACTGTAATTTTATAGACATTTCTGGTAACCCTAAAACACAATGCAATGAAGCAGCAAAATTCAAATTTACAAGCTGCTGTCAGGGTCCTTAATGTTAATCCAAGAAAATGAAAGAAAGAAAATCACTCACTTCTCTTGACTGAATTACTTTGTAGTTTTAACAAGAATTAATCCACAGTCAAACCAAAAATTAATTAGACACCAGATATAATTTTTTCTATTTTTTTACTAGTGGATGCAGGACACTATAGTTAATTTATGTAAGTGAGTATAGCAAAATAAAGTAAACTGTGACATATTATACCTAAAAATTCTTCATACAGTGATTCTTCATAAATTGATAAACAATTTGGGACCAAAAATTATTTTAGTTTTTTTGAGGATACTCTCCAAGACGGGTATTTTTGACATAATTTTGTATGTATTTGTCAGTACAAGAGCAAGAAGAGGCTGTGTATTGGCAAGAATCTGGCGATACAATACATATCACGAAACAGGGGTTGTGATACGATATGTTGCGATACTGTAAGTAAGGCAATATATTGGGATATTTATTATTTTAGGAATAGGATATATTTTTAGGAAAGCTGTCATAAAGAACACACCACCATATGCAAACATTATCAATAAATAAATAAATAATTTAACCAGAACACAGTGGGATCTGCATTTGCAATAATCAGTCCCTGTAACATTCAACATTACTGAACCACTTTTTGTGCAGTACGAGTCAAGCGGGAAAAGTTAAAGTGCTTGCAGGATCCTTTAGTTAAAATCCTTCACCTTACCACCCGCCGTGCCCCGTGCGAAGGCTCTTTTGGGGCGTGGCATGCGGCGGAACCGAGGCGGCGCCCAGGCCATGGTCCCACGGTGGACATTAAAGGGGTCATATGATGCTTTTTTTTAAAGACCATTACTTTGTGTATTTGGTGTAACAGAATATGTTGACATGCTTTAATGTTCAAAAAACACATTATTTTTCAAATACTGTACATTATTGTAGGTCCTCTATGCCCCGCCTTTCTCAAACGCGTCATTTTCTATATAGACACAGTGATGAAGCTTGTATGTGTTTGCAGTACACAAGCCACAGAAATAAAGTGCTTTTGCTTTTAAAGTGTTTTTGCTTTTAAAGTGCTTTTGCTTTTAAAGTGCCAAATAAAGTGCTTTTGCTTTTGCCTAGATACACAAGGCATCTCCCTGACATGGCTGCTTCAACATTAACTGCGGTTTCTGAAACCACTCCTTCTTTTTTTGCGTGAACATTTGGGTGGCATTACGAGGGCATGTTTGAAAGTGGCATGCCCTAATGCTAGTATTTCCTGTCACTGTTTAAGTTCAGAGATGAAGACTGCTATCTAGCAGTCAGGATGTAAACTCAAAATGAAACAGTTGCCATGAATCTTGTATGTTTTTTTTTTTTAAATTTCGATATTCCATTTTTGAGAATCGATACAGTATCGCCAAACAAAATATCATGATACTGACATCTATCAATATTTTCTTACACCCCTAGTCTTTCTGCATGCACCCTGTGCACACAGAATACCTCGCGCGGGTGCTGAATTGGGCTCTTTCACATCTTTTTCTGTTTGCATGTTTAAACTGCGATTTGTATTTGTTAGTTCAGGTGCAGGAGGTCGCGAAGGAGAGCTTGGTTCGGTGTAGCTGTCCGTGAGATGGGGCTCTCTGCGTGCGCACTGAACACGGCGCACGAGTACTCAGTTGAGTTTTTCTGTGTCTTGTTTAAATGCTTTAAACTCTTTTGAATGTTTAAATTGGCAAGGCTTAAAAACACGTGCAAATTATAAGCTTTTGTGACAATGCGCAGCAGTAGCCCGACAACTGTCCTGAGCGTCTTTTTAGGCTGGCCTCAGCCAGTCGGTTTAATTTGAGGACCAGAGTCGTGGACTCTAAAGTTCACTAAAAGAAACTGGAGGAGTCCACAAGTCTTATGTGCTTTCTGAACCTGTCTGCTCTCTCTAAAACACTGTCTGTGCAGGGCTTTCATTACAGGAAGGCACACACACACACACACACCTACCTCCAGGAAATGGTGTGATTGAATCATTGATCAATTTAATGGAGGCTCTGGACAACCAAAAGTGTCTTATTGCAGTCTGTCTCGTGTAGTGTAGTGAGAATTGAGTAGTCAAATACAGACACACTTATGAAAGATGTACGTACAGGACTGTTTTCGACATAGATAATCAGAAAAAAATTTCCTTGAGAAGCAAATCAGCATATTAGAATGATTCTGAAGGATCATGTGGGACTGAATTCAGCTTTGCCACCACAGAAATACATTTTTTAAATATATTAAAATAGTAAACAGTTATTTTAAATTGCCATAATATTTCACAATATTATTTAACTTACTTTATATAAAACAAATGCATCCATACTTAGCAAAAAAAACATACTTCCAACAAAAACATTTGAAAAAATCTTACAGACCCCAAATTTTTGAAAAAAATTTTGAATAGATATGTTTGGGTTCAACAGATCATAGTTGATCCTTGGTCCAAACGGACCAGGCCCCACGGTTCGGCACACGTGATTCGTGGATTAGTTGCAAAGTGTAACCATCATAGAATGATGCACATGTTTCTAGATCTTGCCAGTTTAAAAATTCTAATGATTTTAAACCATCCAAACCCAGGAAGAGGCATAAGAGAACTCAATTTGGTTTTCGGACGTTAATAGAAAGAAATCGGACGTGTATCGTTATATTGGATCCGTGCATTTAGTCTTAAAGTGTCAGCAGCCTATAAATACCTGCTGCTGTCCAAGTCATTAATGTTAATCAAACAACAAAACACAGCTTTAACATAGATTAATCTGTATTTAATTTACACATTGAACACTACAAAAAAATGTTATGTTACTTTACATAATTACATTTCTGTACCTGAATACTACTGTTAGGCCTTATTTTATTTGTGTATTTGTTCTTATTTAATCACTGACTGCTTACATGTGAATATTTAATAATGTTTAATTAATAATGTTTGAACTATTAGTTCAGTAGTTTTTGTTATTTCGGCTAGTAGTATTTACTGTGGTATATTCAATAAGTAATAAATGGAGAGCAAAGTTACATTGGTCTCACCTCCAGTGATCCTATAAGTGGCTCAAAAAACACAATATGATCTGAATCTTGAGTTTTGTGGTCCATTGCACCTCTAGATATACAGTATGTGTATTTCACATCTTCTGAATTAATTATCTTCCCTGATGTTCATCCACCCCCCACAGAAACACACGGATCATAAGCAATCTTCCATTAGACACTAATTAGACATGTGAACAGTGCTCATACAACAACTGCACCTATTAATAGAGACAGCGGCCCTTCCACAGAAAACAGATTACAGTCATCATTATCTTAATTGCCTTGTGATGATTCAGGGAAAAAATGCAGTAGATTCATTTTATGCATTTGTAAAGACAACCAATTAGCAGTTCAAACCTGTTGTTCGCCATGATGTTTTAACAGAAGCAGAGGGGTAGTCATTAATTGTAATTTCTAGACATGGAATGTGGTTCATTATCCAATTTCACACCACAAAATTATTTTTCAACCCGTGGGAATGATAATGGTGTCCTACTAATGGTCTTTGGTAGTTAAACAAGCAGATATGCAGATTGCTGTCTAATGAAGTTACCGTGGTAACCATTATCAGAATTAACCATCAGTGCATGTATGAATCA
This sequence comes from Cyprinus carpio, assembly GCF_018340385.1. Taxonomy (NCBI): domain Eukaryota; kingdom Metazoa; phylum Chordata; class Actinopteri; order Cypriniformes; family Cyprinidae; genus Cyprinus; species Cyprinus carpio. The sequence goes on along the minus strand of NC_056577.1, from coordinate 27,962,510 downwards.
GTTTCAACATTGATTTGTTTTTCAAGCAAATATCCGAGTTTGGTCAACTCCTGTGAACCGTTATGAATATGCAAGAGTCTGCATGCTCCCAATGCCTCACAGTTCCGCTTAATGCATAATTGATATTCATGAGGTCTGTTCCCGTTGCTTACCATTTTACTGATGCTGCCAGGAGATATTATTCCCCTCTGCTCAGACGAACAGCCTGGTGTGCATTTGGGCTAAGCCCCATCACAATCTAATTAATCCCTGTGGGTCTGAGAATGAGTTTTAACATCGTCTGATATGCCGTGTAGAGGACACTACTGAGTTGTAGCAAGAATGAGGGTAACACTGTTTCTGTAAATAAAAGTCAAAATTTTAGCATTTAATTCGTTTTTTGGTCAACATTGCTTTCATATTGTGAAAATGGATGGTGACCAACCGTGACCAATGATAATGACAAGCTCCAAATGATAATGACTTAATGATCACTTAAGTTTTGAACTTTTTCTCATGCAAAGCTATTGTATGGTTTTAGGGAGCTTGGTGTACAGTGCCAGAGTCATATGGATAATATTTAGACCCAATTCATTTTAGTCCCACATTGTTTTGACTATAAGAAGGTGAGACACTGCAGGTGAATAGGGTAAAAAAAATAAGTAATAGTTATCACCGTAATTACCAAGTTGATTGATTACATTGATAATTGCAAACATTACAAGTTTTCTAAAATGTTATGTTTAAATATGCAAATGAGGCATTATTTAATGAAATATGCGCTAATTTGCATACATTTCTAGTACAAAAATCTGAACACTAGATGAAGTCAGTTTCAATATTCTTGTTTAATTTTTTTGACATATTAGAGTCAAATGTTTTTACAGAGGGAATTCTGGGTATCTCTTTTTGTCACTCCATAATTCAGAAAATACTTTGAACAGCTAGAAAACAATATATTTTAAAAAAATTTGAGGGAATAAAATGTTGTTTATAATCCAGGAAATTATATATGAACAAATCCCTCTGTCCAAATCGCCTCCCTTCAGAATATAGACAGGAATAAAAATGCAAAGTTTGGTGTGTGTGTAAGTGCTACTGAAGTGGAGATTTATGGCTCAGTGCTGGAGAAAAAACTCATTTTGAAAAAACGGCCTTTAAAAATATGTATTGTTATTGAAATCTATTGACACAAATAGATAAAGTGCTATAAAAGAAACACTTAACAGTGTCTTTTTGATGTTTTATTCATATAAGTCTGAAAAAACACTTTATGAAAAGCCAAAAAGCCTAAAATCTAAAAATTGACAGGTGCATGAAAAAACTGTGTTTTTGCCTGCAGTCTCTCCCCTTAAATTTGTGACTGGTGTTCCTATAGAAGAAACACCCTTTTAATTAATAGAAAAAGGCAGATTGGATGTTCTGATAAATATCTTCTTTTGTGTTCCATTTTAAAAGTAAAATAATTTCCTCACTCACAGAAGTTCCTTTGGTTTTGTAAAACGAATATCCCGCTGACCATGTAAGTAAATCCATTGAACTGTTGACCTGTGGATGTTAGGAAAGAGGCAGCAGTTTAGTTGTTTTCCTGATCTGAGAAATTGCCTGAGCACTTGGCCAGACCGAGAGTGAAACTGATTTACTCCTGCTGCTCGGACAATCCCTGAGGACCTTCAGGATGTAGAGCAGAACGGCAGAGCAAAAACCATCAGAATGGTTTGTACCATGAAAAATGTGAGATGTTGTACATTTATAGTAAAAAAGAGAGCTTCTCTATGGAACCTTACGTGTGTCCACATCTTATTTCACTTATTTCAAAAAATTATTTTTATATATTTGTATGATTTATATTTTATATATACATAATATTTTTATGTTTTAAAAATTATATTTGGTATAAAAATTAAGTTTAATATTAGTACCATTATGATTTTCATTATCTTAATTAGAGGTAGACCGATATGGGTTTTTCCACTGGCCGATGCCGATGCAGATATTTAAACATCAGGGCAGCCGATGGCCGATATATGATGCTGATTTTTTTGGCCGAGAAGCACCTCAAAACAGTTCTGAACCACGCTTTTTGTTTATGTTTGCTGACAAACACCAGTGTTTCCCACAGACTGCAAATGAATTCTCTGCCAGCAGGAGGCACTGTTGGAGCGGCGATATAGCGGTTTCTCCGGTAACGGCTGTAATCAAATAATACTTTATCAGGGATTACAGGAAAGACGTAATGAAAATGACATTGAAGCTTTTCTGAAGACAGTCGTTTTTTTAAAGATACATTCATATAAAAAAAGATAAAATCATACAAAAAAAACCGCGCTGCATTTTAATTTTGAAACGTGACATGCTCATTTTATTCAACAAAGTATAAGCCTTTTGGAAAATCTATTTGTGGCGGTTTTGATATAGTGACAAGCTGTCACAAATAACTCAATATATAGGAAACACTGGACACTGCTATAAGTCAAATGGCCATAGTGATAACAAAAATAAAAGGTTTCACACATATTACACAGCCTGCTGCTCCTAACTGCTTAAGAGTGCGCTGGCCACAAGCGATGACATCGTGGAGGATATTGTCAGACCTACACACACATTTCATGAGGAAAGTTAACATGCACGTTATAATCAGCACAGAAGTTTCGTCTGAATTGAACATGTTTCTACTTTCACATACAAATGACTTGTTGTACTTATGAATATGATAACTTTCCGCCATAAATTCTAGTAGTGTAAAATGTAATTCTGAAATGAGCTGTTCTGCCATTAGCTAAAGTTGTCTGGTAACAAGCCGCTGCTGCAGAGTGTGAGGTGCTCCGTCTCTCACGCAGCCTCAGAGGGAGTTCCGCATCAATGCTTAGCTGCCCGCCGGTGCACCTGCCTATAAATCAGCCTAATTTGCAGCACAATCGGCCGATGCCTATTAATTAAAAAATGGCAAAGGCCGGCCGATCAGTCGGTCTAACTCTAATCTTAATTTTTTATGCTCTTTAATTTTAGCAGGTTAAGCTCATTGTCAGTAATACAATAATGAAAAAAATGTCTTGACCATACACAGTTTTAATATTGAAATTTAAAAAATAAATTTCAATGCATAGTCATTTACAAATATTTACAAATTTACTTTATAATTCAAATGTTGTGTATACTATAAACTTATATAGCATTATTTTATATAATGATGCAATATGAGAAGGTTTTTTTTCCGTAACAATGAGAATTCCATAATGCCACAAACCAAAAAAAAAAAAGGCTTGGTTTTCTTTTCTGTCAGGATTATGGACCTGTCTGTGTGTGTTTTGCTCCCTGTGATCCAGTTTTGTCTCCCAGTGATTGTGTTAATTTGATCCCAGGTGTGTCTCGTTCTTCCCCAATTATCCTGCCTTTATAAGCCCATGTCCTTTCAGTTCAGTTTTGTTGGGTCTACCAGTTACATACGTGTGTCTTCCTCCTGTTCTTCATGTTGGATTTACCCCTGTGTTGGATTAATAAAAACTATTTCGATTATCCACATCTCCGTGTTCCTTCCGGCAGCGTAGTGTGACAGAAGACCCAACCGAAACCCTCCGTTTGTTTTCCGTGTTTTTTCCTCAGTCCTTTTTCTTTCCGTTGTGTTTTATTGATCCCCTCCTTCGCCCCGAATTCCTCCTCCTCCTCCTACTGGAGCAGGAAGGATGATCTCTCGAGGACCATATCAGACAGTTTCTGTTATTAGCTCACATCAACAGCTACCCGGACGACGCGCTCTGCGCTTTCTATGTCGCGAGTCTGAATGCCGAGTGCAGAGCGTTGTTGTCCGAAGATGGTCCTTGGGAGGAATTTGCCACCTTTGTGGAGTGGACTCTGGTGAGAAACGGGTTGTCTCTTACCATCTGCCCCATGGAAGATCTCGCCGGATCCACTCCCGACCCAGAGCCCAGCCCACCATCTGACCCACGATATGGAGCATAAGCCCGAGCCCACAGGTGACGGAGAGCCAGAGCCCACTCCTAGAAAGTGTCCTCCAGTGCCTGCTCCTCGAAAATTATCGCCCACCTACCCGCTCCTGCCTCCTCCACCGCTGTCGTCTGGCAGCCCCTTTGCCCGCCCTCAGCCCACCATCTATGCGTATGCTATGTGAGCTCCTTGGGACTGCCATCCTCCAGCG